>NC_057801.1:770988651-771288651 GCF_018294505.1 Triticum aestivum
CCTCTTCGGACATGCCACAACACCACCCCACATGTATGAGGGCCTGGTACGACACTCCGGTGGCATTGCTACCCCCTAGGGCCCCCGTCCCGCCTAACCCTGGAGCGGTTGACCACGAGATTTAGCCCTTTGACTTCCCACGGACAGGCTTTGACCATTGGACCTCTCCACCCGATTGTGTCAGGTCAGCCCAGAGGGACACCGGGGAGCAACATCCAGGCCAAACCCACAGCTACATCCACTCCGTGTAGACCCGACGCGTAAGTTTCCCCCCTCCAGGTGCCGGCGGCGACGCCGTCCGTGAGGGGGGGCACGCACCGGAGACGCGTGCCGCCTCTTCGGACATGCCACAACACCACCGGGTTGTGGTAGGTCATCCGATATATATAAACACTTGGGAGCAAAGTCCCCTTCATATAGACCCGATGCGGCTGTTCCCCATTCCAGGTGTCGGCTGGCAGCGGCACCGTTCATGAGGGGGGGTCACATCGCTCTGTACTGAACCGAAAAATAATGTATGTATGCTTATTAACACATACTATATGTAAGTTAGTCAAATAATATTATTTAAGAAAACATAAAATATAGCTATGAAAAAAAAGAAAAAAAAACTATGCCCACGGCAAAGCCGTCGGCATAGCTGCGGCCAGGGCAGATGGACGGCGCGCCGCGGATCGATGACGTTTCATCTATGCCGACGGCATAGGTCCTGGTCGTCGCGCTCTGGATCGGTGACGTGTCACCCGTATCTATGCCGACGACCACCCGTCTCGGCCGTCGGCATAGATACAACGTCGTTAGCCGGCCGTGACGAGCGTTGTCAGCAGGCCCGCATCTATGCCGACGGCCTGTATATGCCGACGGCAGCTGTAGGCGTAGTCTGGGATAAGCCGACGGCTGAGATGCGCCGACATGGCTGTCGGCGTAGTCGGGGATAGCCCGACGGCTATTGTATGCTGACGGCCAGGAACTAACTGTCGGCATAGCTCGGATTAGGCCGACGGGGGCCGTCGGCATACATTTGGCTATCGGCTTAGAGCCCTGTTCCGGTAGTGTTTACTTGAGAAACAAAGCACCAACCACTGATTTTGTTTGTAGGGACAGAAGAAACGGTGATGGTTAGCACTTGCTGCATAATATAGGCAGAAATAAGAAGGCATGAAGATGAAAAAACGTGGCATTTTTGTTTTCCATACAAAGCTACTAACAGTATTGAGGCGGTGAACAACTTCCCGTTCAGCTTTACCATGAGATTAACTTGCGCATGTTTTTAGATATCCCGTGTTGCTTCAAATAGATAATGCTAAGGTGCCATCTTTTTGACCTTTTGAACGCATAAATTTCCAAGTCTGCAAATAGCATACAAAAAACTGCAGACAACACTAAACGACTCATAAAATTGAAAGTACAGATCCAAGTCAAACTTGTAGTTTTTTCCTATAAGAATCAGAGAGGAGAAGACTGAAGACATCCTCGTAAACGACTCATCCAGTTTCATACAACATAGGAAGAGGTGCTTGACTTTGTTGTGCAGAAGTACTGTTATATCTTCGATGAATTGAATCCCCCAACTGTACTGTATGGCACGTCAGCCAAGATGGACCGCAGATCTGCAGCGTGGTTTGGGCAGTTGAGATTTTGTCATGAAGATGAAGGAGATCGCAAGAGGCTCATTGAATCGTTCTACTTGAAGCCCGCAGATAGGTAGCAGGGGGGCGACCTGGAAGAGCAACGCTAGGGATCTGTGGAAACATCTTTGGCAAACTGAATCCACTAACTGGATTGTATGGCTTCTACAAATCCTATCCGCAGTTACACGTATCTAGATAGATTTGTAACTAAACGCACATCATCAAAATCCTTCAAAACGAAACCCAAAGGTTGCACTTGTTCTTTGAGATCAAGTCCCACTACATAAAAATTTAAAAATTCCGAAAAACAAAAACCTACTGGATCCTTGCCAGCTCCTTAATTACCTGCAATCAGTCTATCATAGTTCTTTGACTCTGCAGCTTAGGACCTTCCCCTCGCCCAAGATGGACCGCAGGTATGCAGCGTGGTTGGGGGATTTCAGATTGAGATCTCTGCGTGAAGAAGAAGGGGGTCGCAAGAAGCTTAATGAATCGTTAGGCATTAAGACTGCAGAAGATAGGAAGGGAGAACTTGAAGAGCAGCGCTAGGGATGTGGACGATGCGCAGGTGCCTTACGCGATGGATCAAAGGAGGAAGAATTCCACCAGGGAGATGATTTTTTTTGCATTACATGGAGCACGATGTGGGACTGTAGGTTAGGACTCTTTTTTTTACATTACATGGAGCATGACGTGGGATAGTAGGTCAGGACTCCTTAGCTGTCTCATGGACGGCTGTAAATAGTTAATACGGAGATCGGATGGACAATAATCTTAGTTTTGAGGATTAACGTGGTCGCTTCTTTGGTGCCTCCAATTAGTAAATATAAGATTCTTGCGATAAACATAATTAGTTTCCTTCCTTATACGAATTTACTGCATGCAGTTAACATTTCTGCTCTGGCCGGGTTTCCCAACCATACACACCAGGGTATCAAGACAGTGACCTACCTGCCCAAGGTATGCATGCAATCCTGCTGCTGTTTGTGTGCACTTGTTTCTTAATTTGCTTAGAAGCTTGGACGGATACACTGACAACTTTATGTGCTTAGGAGTTTGGAGGAAAAGTATATTTAATTTCATTACACTCCACGCCAAGAGACACTCTTATTTTGCTGCCATACACATTACTGCGTGCATTTCTTCTCCCAAGAATTATCACTTTTTTTTTCTCTTTAGCTGGTTGTTGGTTACCATGACGTCGAGTCGGTGGCAGAGTAAGACTCAGCATGAAGCCCCGTCTCAAGTGACCACCTTATTAAACTCTCTTTGACTTCTCATATATACAATCTCTGGTTATTTCAGAAGGTGAGCAAATAATTCTTTGTTTATAGTTCGGTAGCAATGCGTTACTAACTAGAATATGCTAATATACCCATTCAGATGTTACTTAAGTTGTCACTCTGGTACATATTAATATGTTTGTACAGCTAAGTTTGTCACTCTGGTACATATTAATATGTTTGTACAGCTAAGTTTGGCACTCTGGTACATATATCAATATGTTTGTATAGCTAGGTTTGCTTGTGAACAGCGTATTCGATGTCACATAATCAGAAAGAACAATAAGTACATGTCGCTAGCAATTAATTGCAGACTACATACTAATGCTACGGGACTACATACTAAGTACATGTTTACCCATGCTGCGGGACGGATACATATGCTCGATGACAATGTGATTTTCAGTTATCTCTTATTTATCCCGACCAACATGCTATTTTCACTTTCTCTTATCACTATGCGGCAAGAAGAATAGAAGATTCTGTTTACTTGCCTGTTTGTTCTCAGCCCTATGTCATGTTTTAGTAATGGCAGCAGCGATGCACGTGCTTACTCGCAAACTAATTAAGTAGCAAAAATATGTATTCCGATATATTTAGAAGTGAACGAAATACATCCTAGGGTTCAACTCCGTTTCTATTTTAGTTTGCGAGTATTAACTCACTTCCATCGTCCCACTACAAATTAATTTCAGTTTAAAATTATGTATGGCAGAGGAGGGTGCATGGATGCGTCTATGTACGTACCGAAGGGTGAAGGGGAAGGGTTGACCACTTGCCGTGGCCTTCTTGATTGACAGCAGGAGGAGGTGCAGGAAGTAGTAGCCGCCCGGGTTGATGAGCCCGCCGTTGGTGATGCTGAGGCAGGTGTCGTGGTCCTTGTATGTTGCTGGCGAGTTGGCGTCCCGCTTCGCGCCTTGGCTGGCTGCCTGCAGAAGCCACGGGACGATCAGCGCGGCAACTTTGATAGAGGAAATTTAGTGAGGTATGAAGATGGTAGCAACACAGAAGTGTTACATGGCAGGGGATCCATCTTTACACCAAGTCAAGACAGAGTATTCATAGTTTAATTAGGCTCTATTCCATGATAGCTAGTACCACAATCCTATGCAAACAGGAAAAATGTGTCGACAGTTGTTGCTATTTTTTACAAATTTGAAGCTACATTAAAGAATATTTAGAAGAGGCATGCTTACATCATACTACAATTTCATCTGCTAATGATCAAGTCACTATTAGTATAAAACTTGCCAAAAAAAACTGTGTCCCAAAATACAGAATGCAATGCAATCTGCCCTATCCGTGCCGTCATGCAGAAGTAGTATGCTCAATTTTTGCTAATTAGTACTCGAGCATTTGTACATAGCATCTACCATGCAATAACTAATCCTTAAACAGAAAACTGGGCGAAGTGAGCACGGCCCATTTTCAACTGGGGTACATCCAACAGAAGCACACAACTTAACTAAACACCAACGAAGCAACTGAAGAGTACCTCCTCCACGTCAGCCTTAGCCTCCATCTCGCCGCTCACGCACAGCCACTTGGTCCGCCCGATCTTGAATATCTGCAGGAACAGAAACGTTACTCCTCCAAGCCCACAGCGGTGGCAAACCACACGAATTCGAGCCTGACCGCAGCACCCGGACCACTCCTCCCAAAATCACAGGTATCATGGCGCATACCTGCGTGCCGGAGAGGTCGATCTCGAACGCCTGCTCCGCACCAAGCCTGACGAGGCTGAGACGCCTCCGGGACGGAACCACCGCCGCCGCGAACCAATGGATGGAGCATCACGTCACGTACGAGACCGGAGTGGATGAGGGTGGGGTTGCCGACAGCGAAGATCGGGGCGGGCTCAAACTTGAAGGGAGCGGGATTTCAAGATGTGGAGGTCAGCTCATAGGCCAGATCTAGCAGTGGAGATGTGGGCGTCGCCGTCACGGGGGAGAGGGGGAGGCCGGCGACGCGGTGGGGAGAGGATGGGGAGAGTGAGCGGCTGGGGGAGGGGGGGGGGGGAGGTGAGGTGAAGATGTGGAGGTCAGCCCAAAAGCCAGAGCTAGGGGCGGAGATGCGGGCGCCGCCGTCGCGTCAGAGAAGAGGAGGCCGGCGATGCGGTGGGGAGGAAGTGAGCGACTGTAAGGGAGCGAGTGAGCCGTTGCGAGGGAGGAGAGAGTGGGTGGGTGAAAAAGAATTAACTTTTTTTGCAAATAAAAAAATACGTATGTGTTAGTCTCACTTTTGTTTTTACTATATATAGTAAGCATGCACATGCAAATGCACGTTTTGACTAATATTACAAAACATATCTGAGAAACAACATAGATAGGCAAAAAATAGCACTGAATATATTTTCCCAGTGAAGCACGTCGTTCATCATAACCAACTCCATATTCTAAGAACAAATCAAAAAGGCTGGTAACATAAACCAATGCATCCATCCACAAAACAAGCTCTGCTTCTTCACACTAGACATCCACAAGCATATAAACCAATGATTAAAAATGAATTATTACGATCACATTCAGTTAACAGGAGACTATATTGGGTTGCAAAATACACAACATCATAGCACGAGGATTCTAAATTTCTAAATACCACACTGAATTACGATAACAATGAAAATAAAAATAGAGGCATTGAGAAATGCAAGACTGTTGCACTATATCACTCCAGTATTGTTCCATGGACAGGGATGCTCCTAAACTTTATTGTTATCTTGAAAGAAAATCTAGCATGGAAGTCATCTTTGCTCGGAAAAAGCATAGGAGCTCCCTGAACCTACAGATTGCACCCTTTGTGTTAGTCAAGTCCGAAAAATAGCTAGGCATTGATAGTCATGATTGTACCTTGTAATCAAGTTCTTTGCTTCATCGATGTCTTGGTTGAAGTGTTCCCTGAAAATCTAAACTATACTGGAAAAAAATCAAAGCCTTTATATTCCTAGATGATAGGAAACAATGTAGTTGTTGCTGAATTTCACTGGAAACGATGTAGTTGTTGAAAGTCACTGGAAACAGTGTTGTTGTTGATTCACCAAATCATCATGTTCCAAACAGGGTCTTGCAGTATAGGAAAAGACCTTTCGGAATTCCACACAATGTTTTGGATCCTTATAGCTGGACTTGTACGCAGCAGTCAGAGTCGTTCAGATGTTGGTCAGCTAGCTTTAGGAGAAACATAATCACACACTATCTGAGTCGACTGTTATTCATCTTGACAGTAAGGCAAAATATTAATAAAATTCCTATTATGTTTCTTCGTGCCAACACTTCAACCTAGAACAGTAAATCATATAACTTTGTCTGAAACTTGACATCATACAATGTGCAAGAAGGAATTAAACTGAGAAATATATACATACCTTACTCTTTAACTATGTTTAGAAGTACTCAATCCACTGTTGGGATAAAAAAATGCTTCCTGATCCGCAACTTCAATCCAGTGCTAGGATAAAAATGAAATCTCAAACATAATTCCCCAAATAACAAGATACACATGTTAATTCTATTCTCATGTGATAGCTAAGTCATCTAACTGAAGAAAGAAAACATAGGTACTCGGATATAGTTATCAATGTGGTTTAGGTGCCCGTACAGGCACACATACTCTCGACTACAGAAAGTCTGTGATGAACTGTTACATAAATGGGCAAAAATGACTCCATGCCCATATGTAATGTTGTAAGTTCCAGAATTCAATCACAAGAAAACTTGGAGCAAACCAACATTTAGTTATTTAACTGAAACATCACCTTATTTAGTACAGAAGTGGCAGTTGCATTAGGCATGTGAAAAACATGAATGCAAGGCTGCCAATACATATTGGCAGGCCAACATATAAGAACAAATTTTTCTTACTTGTATTGCCGATATTCAGAGAAGCATGCATTGAATTTTATGTGCAAACAATAATTTGTCGTACATGGTCAAAGATATTATGTATAGTCCATACATTCAAATAGTCCAAAAAAGAAACATAAAAAGCAGGAAACCATTGGCATAAGTGACCTGCATACAATCCTCTGAAGTCTGCAATATAATACCAATTGGCAGGCCAACATTCGGAGAAGCATGTACTGAATTTAGGTTGTAGTTCAGATAACCATACACTGAACTTAGCTTGTAGAGATTCAAAGAAGCATGAGTGGAGGAGCCGAGTCTTCCTTTTCCTATTATCACTTGGGATGTCTCTATTTTTCTGTTAGGGGACAGGGTCTTGTTGATCTAGAACATGTTGACTATCCGACTTCCATGCTGCAAAAGATAGACATCTCCCAAATTATGTTGCCAAAATTTATTTATTTTTGAACCAAGATGGATATCAATCCTCCCAATTATGTGCTTACTTATATAACATAAGAGATTAGAGGTATGTTCAGTGCCATGCATTCAGTTTCATGCAAAGCACATAAGATCTATATTGTAGGTCGTTGTATTTACTTTCACTCGGTATATTAAGCAATAGGAGCACAATTGCAGTCCTTTTCTTTGTTACACCCTGTTTCCAGTCAATCACAACTTGAAGAGACAAACCTCAAGAATCTGAATTCATGAGGTCAACTGAATTTAAAATATTGGGACTAACAAATATTCAACCTGGTGATATTGTTAATTTGTTATAAATGTGTTAATCTATAGAAAGAAAGTGAATAAGCAGCATACTTTTCCATTGTTTTCTTTTGAGGGCAAGAAAGTAGAAATACCTCTATTGGACCCCTCAAGTGCTAAAAGTGATCACTTCCCTTGTGTTTGGACTTCTTACACTCACGGTTATTGTGCAAGTATGCATCCCTTTGTTCAGCTGTCATCATTGAGTATCATTCTCTATCACGGAGTCATTTCTTCTCAGAAGATGCATTTAGTTGCTTTGATGCTATTCAGTTCTGCTAATCTGAAACCAAATATTCACCACATGTTAGGTACAAAGTCGATCATTGTCAGTAATTTTATGTGATAAAAGTACTTGTCATTGTACCTGTCATCTGGACGGAGCAGCCTGAGATATTATTTGTTGCAGCAGCGACACGGCATAATAGATGGGGATATCATTTGCAGCCTGGACGCTTTTGCAAGGTGGATATCATTACATCAACATTACATAATAGATGGGGATACATACATAAGGCATACAATGCCACACGAGGACTCGGCAATCCCATTACCATGGGTATCAAGACTAGCAAAGCTTAATGGGAAAGGAAGGGGTAAAGTGGTGAGGTTGCAGCAGCGACTACGCATATATGGTGGCTAACATACGCAAATAAGAGCGAGAAGAGAGCAAATGGAACGGTCGTGAAGCTAGCAATGATCAAGAGATGATCCTGAACTCCTACTTACGTCAATCATAACCCAAAACCATGTTCACTTCCCGGGCTCCGCCGAAAAGAGACCATCACGGCTACACACGCGGTTGATGCTTTTTAATTCGAATCTGGTGTCAAGTTATCTACAACCGGACGTTAACAAATTCCCATCTGCCACATAACCGCGGGCACGGCTCTCGAAAATTTATACCCTACAAGGGTGTCCCAACTTAGCCCATGATAAGCTCTCGCGATCAACGAAGGATATACCTTCTCCCAGGAAGACCCGATCAGTCTCGGAATCCCGGTTTACAAGACATTTCGACAATGGTAAAACAAGACCAGCAAAGCCACCCGATGTGCCGACAAATCCCGATAGGAGCTGCACATATCTCGTTCTCAGGGCAACACCGGATGAGACTAGCTACGAGTAAAACCAACCCTCAAGTTTCCCCGAGGTGGCCCCGCAGGCAGCTCAGTTCGGACCAACACTCGAAGGAGCACTGGCCCGGGGGGGCTAAAATAAAGATGACCCTCGGGCTCTGAAACCCAAGGGAAAAAAGGAAAAAACTATACAAAACTACTCACAAATAACAGCGCCGTCGCCCCGCTGTGAGCTCTCCCCCTCTAACCCCTCTCCTCGCCCCCGGCGGCCACCATGGACGCCGCCCCTCACCGAGCCCACACACACACACACACACACACAAGCATGATGAACACACACACACACACACGTACATATGTATGAATTAATGCATGTATATATTAGTATATACGTATTTTGTATGTTTAATTAGTTTAGATTATTTAGATTATTATTCTTTCACTATTATATATGTATGAATGCATGTTAGATGGATATAATTAGTGTTTAATTAGTATGGAAATTTTCTATATAATGTTGTTTTTCAGTTTTTTAATGATGTATAGAAGTTGTGTTTTCTGTTTTTAGTGTTAGATGCTTAATTAGTATGAAATAGTACATAGATTTTTGACATATGCAATGATAGCATAATTAGTGTTATATAGAAATGTTAGAAATTTTAGTTATCAAAATCCAATCATTAAAAAATGTTACTTTTTGCGGGCATATAGCTAGTATTTGTTCTCGACGATGCCCGGCCCGCATCCTCGCCGTCGACCCGTCCGCGACGACGTCCGGCTGACCCATGTCCGGGACTGGGCTCCGCCGGGTTGGCACTGGAAGGTGCTGCCTGGAGCGGCGCGCCGCTTTATGAGGAACCTGGCCCCGGGTCCCGTCGTCGACCCTGATCTCGTTTGGTGGCGTTCGCGTGGGCCAGTTTCGGTGCGGAGGGACCCGGCCCCGCCGGAGGTGGTACGTCGCCGTGTCAGGGAGGAGGACGAGCACGTCCATCGCTACATGGTTGCGTTAGAGGGCGGCAGGTTCTCCAATACCTGGCAGTTTCTTCAGGGATCTCACTTCAGCTATGATCCTGTGAGGGTTCCTTCTCTTTGGGTGTCCACCGCCCGCACCGCAGGAACCGCGAGTGTCCTAGATTCTTCTGTAGTATTCGATCTTTAATTAGCTACCTAGCCAGCGATGTACTATTCAATATTATATATTATTCGAGACGATGTATTCGAGATTATATCTATTATTCTAGACGATGTATTCAAGATTATATCTATTATTCGAGACGATGTAATTTGAATACTAAATTGTTTTATATTTCTTTTGGATTAGTTAAATAAAAGCTATGGCAAACAATACCGACAGAGAGGGAGAACAGACCATGTTCGATATGATACGCGGGCCAGATGATGATCAGAATGAAGAAGATTATGACGGCTCCGAATTTCTAAACAACACCGGAGAGGGCAATATGATATTCGATCGCGACGACCGAATTGATGAAGTCATGAACTACGATTATGACGATGACGAAGAACATGTTGATCCTGAAACAACAAAGACCGGCGAGGTATATTTATATAAGAAGGCATCTAGTGATCATCACATGTTTTAAATGACTTGAAGATATATTAACGAATCGATCTTTGTTCTTTCAGCCATCCGGATCGAGCAAATCTTCAGGAAAAAGGGCGAAACGAGGCCCGGACAAAAAGTTGAAGGAGGGCGTAAAGTACAATATCGAGGCAATCAGACCTAATGGCGAACCATTAGCGCCTAAGAAGATTGCGGACAAGTTCGTTCTTCAGTACGGAGTTCTTGTGAAGGACCAACTCCCGATCTCCCTTCAAGAATGGAGAGAGCCAGCGAAAGACAAAAGACAAAAAGACAAAGAGGACGCTGCTGCACGTCCAGATGTTACTTTTGTCGACAAAAAACAAAAAGATCTGCTTTGGGATACTCTCATGGAACATTTCACCCTACCAGATCATTTCACAGAAGCAGATGTGCAAAAAGTCAAGGACGCTGCTCTTAGGAAGATGGCGGTTGCATTCAAGAACCACAAGAATCATGAATGGGACAAGTACGTCAAGGAAGGAAGGAAGACTCCAGTATTCGAGGGAACACTAGAGAACCAATGTGCTCATTGGGAGGATTTCGTGAAATTCGAGGATTCGGAATTAGCTAAGGAACGGTCGAGAATAAACAAGAAGAATGCCGAAAAAAGGATAAGTTCCATAAGCTGGGGCCAGGTGGCTATGCGGTGGCAATGCCTAAGTGGGATAAGTCTGAGAAAGAGATGGAGGATGCAGGTGCCACTCCGGTTACTAAGAGCTGGCCCCCCAGGGTCAGGACTTGGTTCTATGCGCATGGGGGGGAGTTGGACCCGAAGACAGGCAATATTTCGACGAGGGCAAGTCTGAAGGGAGCCGACGATGCGATACTTGTTGCAATAGAAGAGGCACGATCGGGGGTGTTCCAGCCCAACAGAGAGAACGACGAGCTTACGCGTGCCCTGGGAAATCCTGAACACCCGGGAAGAACACGAGGCAAGGGCGCTATTCCGTGGTATGAGGGGTTTTCAGACTGGAACACCGACTACAGAACCCGTGCGAGAAAGAAGATTGCGGAGGAGAAGAAGAGGAAGATGGAGGAGGAGCAGAGGAAGCGGGACTATGAACGCCTTCAAGGCCTAGAAGCAAGTCAAGCGGAATTGGCAGTCAAATTCCAGCGGCAGCAGGAGCAGATCGACTCACTTACCCAGCAAAGGGGGTCTCAGCAGCTGCAGCAGCTAGCGAATGATCCAGCATTGGATAGCACCGCCTCATCCATGCCGAGAAGCAGCGTGGGTTCCGCCCCGGACGATGCAATGCTGGATAGATACCCCGTGGATGACATCACGGAGAACACTAACTGCGAGCTACACGTCAAAATGAAGAACATACCCATTAAGGTGGCGGACGACATTGCTTTTACAAATCCCCCCGAGGCAACCTTCCATTGCAACCCGATTCCAGCGGGCTATGCTCGTGTCTTGGTTGATGAGGTGGTGGACCCATATTCGGAGCTACAGCTTGACATTCCTGGAGGTGACGGCGAGCACTTTCTCGGAGAGGCCAAACATCGTATCATCCTATGGAAAAAGGATTGCATCATCTTTCGAAGGCCACCGACACCGCGTCAGCCGACTCCTCGTTGAAGTCCGCCACCGAGTCAGCAGACTCCCGCTCCTGCAAGTCCACCAAGTCCGGCAAAGTGTCAGGCCACTCCTCCTCCAAGTCCGGCAAAGTGTCAGGCCACTCCTCCTCCTCCAAGTCCGCCACAACGTCAGACATCCACTCCTCCTCCAAGTCCGGCACAACCTCAGGCCACTCCTCCTCCAAGTCCGGCACAGCTTCAGGCCACTCCTCCTCGTCCAACTCAGCCCCGTCAGCCGCCTCCGCCACCTTAGCAATCACAGAAGAGACACCCCGCAGCTATGGTGCGTAGCGGTACGAGTCGAGGTAGTACAGGAAGTACAGGCGGAGGCAAGCGATATAAATATGGTCCAAGCCTCACGCCTCTTCTGCAGAGGCCTTATGACAAGTCCGAGGAGGAAAACGCAGCCATATCGAAGGCCGAGGTGGAAGCCCACCGCCGCCAAGGGAGAAAGTGCCTGAGGAAACGATTGATCACTTCATTCATATGGATCAACCACCAGCTCCCAAGCCTGTTGACACAGACTATGAGCGCCACATCAGGAACTTAAATCGAGCACGTCTACGTAAGGAGGCGAGCTCGGGATCAAGCAAACAACAAGCAGCTGTCAAAAAATGCGGGAAAACCATTCCCCAGCTGGGAGAACAGGCGGCGCAATCGATCCCCTCGCTTGTTGTGCCAACAACACGTGACAGTACGCGCGCCCAATATTATTGTGGGCAAACAGTTTACGTTCCCGAGGTGGGCAATGTGGTAATAACCAAGGACCATATAATGCAGGCTGAAGTTCTCAACATCACTGTTGGACAACTCCTCGAGATCGAGCCCATGCCTGTGCTTAGAGAGGATGAAATAAAACGGAAATATGTCCGGGGCCAACCTTTGGTCAAGCCAGACAAGGTCAAGAACCTCCCAACGAGAATGTATGAATTGCATCAATGGTATAAGAACATTACCAAGATTTCAGATCGATTGTCCCTCATGGTGAATGTCAAGGAGGAGCATTACTTCCATGAGAAAGCTCTGTCCGTTGAGTATTCTGAACTGTTTCCGTTATACAATCAAGACACACTCGACAAATCTATCGTCAGTTGCTCTGTAAGTGATTTCTTTCTGTAATTTAAGTCTCAAGCTAGCTGTAGTGATCCTTTTGATCAATCATTACCTGTAATTATCCACACTATATTCTTTTCTATGGTATTATGTAGGATGAAGATGTATGAAATGAGAAAAGGTGGACGCTTTGGCATTGGGTTCATTGACCCAAACACCGTTAATGAATACACATGGCTAATAAATCCACATCATCAAAAGGACGTAGAGGACAACATGCTAGAGTTCTTGAAGCGCCTCAAATACAATGAAGATATACTACTTCCTTACAACTTCCAATGAGTCACACTATCTTGTACTACAAATTCTCTGTTTTTGCCTACTAGCTAGCTACATGTTTTTGCTTACATATGCCCGCTTAATTAAGACATGCAAACGTGTGTGCATGCAGATTTCACTGGATCTTGTGTATCATTAAAGTTGACGCCGGAACAGTTGAAATACTGGACTCACTTCTCAAAGAAAATACTGACTATAACATCTTGTTTGGGATAGTCAACAGGTAATTTCAATCATTATTAACTATATATCTCGGCCTATTTAGTTCGTCATTTCATGATATGAACTATTTAATAACCCCTTTATTCATTTTCTTTGTCGGCGGGCAGGGCTTGGGCAAGGTTCATCAGCGTCACGGAAGGCGAATGGAAAAAAAAGCTTAAATGGTTTCGACCCAAGGTAAGTAATTAAGTAGTACTAGCTAGCTAGCTAGCTGCCATCTCTTTAATTATCATGCTTGATTAATTATTATCTGATCAAATTCCATTCTCGTAAAGGCCCTGAAGCAGGCGCAGGGGACTGATCTGTGTGCATTCTGCATTTGCGAGAACATTCACATGATGGCGTCCGAAAGGAGCATATCTCAAAGACAGGAATGGGTACGCTTGTCAGAACACTATTCACAATTTTTACACCATTATCGATATCTAGTCACACAACTAATACACATTCATATTGATCTCCTTCTTAACAGTTCAGAGAGGTGCGGGAGAAGCTCCTAGAAATGGAGCGCGTAGAAGCACTTCAAGAGGAAATAGCGGGATTTTTGCTCGACCAGGTCATAAATCCGAAGGGAGAATACTATTGCCTGCTACCGCCCCCATGAAAACCACTTCCAATTGTCATCGTGCTCCGAAGGCACCAATTAGGCTAATGCCACTCGTTCCGAAGGCAACATGCATATGTAGGAGAAATTGTATATAGCTATACATGTGTGTATGTGTGAATTAATTAATATGATGGTTTGTGAAACATTGATGATATATATATATGCATGATTGATTCTACTAGAAATTCTATATATATATATATATATATATATATATATATATATATATATATATATGCATAACGTGTACAATGTGTAGTATCGTAAAATACCAGCAAACGAAAAAGAATTAAAATGGAAACACAAAATTAAATGAAAAAGAAATCATAAAACTAAAAAAAACCTTATAGTACCGGTTGGTCTTACCAACCGGTACTAAAGGGCTCCAGGCCCCCGGAGCTAGCTCGTGCCACGTGGTTGCCCTTTAGCACCGGTTCATGCTGAACCGGTACTAAAGGGAGGGAGGCTTTAGTGCCCACACTTTAGTGCCGGTTATGGAACCGGCACTAAAGGGCCTTACGAACCGGTGCTATTGCCCGGTTCTGCACTAGTGATAGCAACATTCCTTAGAAAAGGCTTTAGGTGAAATCTATACCAAGATAACTCCAGAGAAGAGATTGATAGATTTAAAATACCTCATTCTTGACAACATGTGAATCACGAAACATGAATGGAAATTGTCAAGAATGATATTACACCACCTCAAAAGATAAGGTAGAAAGAATTGCACTTCGAAATGCAAGAAGAAGAATACTTGATCTCCTCAAAACAAAACATGTGTTGAGCACCATGTTTAATTTTGAGTATAGCTTGGCGGATCATAACTTCGAGAGAAATCTTGAAGAACAATTCAAGAATGAAAAGAATCCTTGTAAAGTCAAGTGTGCAGATCCAATTGAGCAATCCCTATAGCAGTCCCTAAAGTTGCAAGTAATATAGGTGGGAAAATTGCTGGAGGTAACAACGAGGGTGTGTCAACCGACGACAAGAGGCTCGATGTGGTTGGACAGGGTGGGGCAGCGAGTCGCTAGGCAGACCAGGCAGGGACGGAGATTTCCTGCTCCCCTGATTAACTTTTTCAACCATGTCATCAACAATCAGAGGCTGGCCACTATAGTAGGAATCCCTGGCTTGTGATGAAGGATCATGCAAGATTATATAGGTAGTCATGATGATGAAATCGGCTAACATAATGTTCAGTTGGTTCCAGCTTCGTGTTATGAAGGTGAATCAAAATATATTTTTTGCACTTAATTTCAGATTAATAGTGAAGTATAGTTGAAGCTACTAAAAAGTCAAGTGTGCAATCTGATGGAATGGACAGGAGCAGGAGCTAAGTCGATCGAACCTGGCGGTAGAGTATTTATAGGCCCGACGGCCCCTCCCACGCGGTCGCCGCACCGACCCCGCAGCCCATCCAGGGCGCCCACGGCCGGCCGAGGCGTCCGTTTCCGGGGGCGACTGGAGCGGGGAAGCGCGTCCATGGCCGGCCAGGGCATTGTGGCTCTCGCGCGCGGAGATCTTGCTATCGGGTGGTGCTCGAGGGATGCGTCTCCGGCAGCGGGGCGGGGCGGGGACGAGCCAAACCTTAGGCCTCACCGGCTGGGGCGGGGCTGCGGCGGCGGTTCCTCGAGGCGGCGTGCGGGGCGGACGGCATGCCAGGGGCGAGATGCGGGCACCAGGAGGGCGACGATGAGGGGAGGAGGCAGTGGGGCACCGGGGAGGTGAGGCGCCTAGCAGGAGAGGAGGGAGGTTGGGGATGGAGAGCTCCTATGCATGCGAACGTGAGAGGAGGGGAAGTTGTGCGGCGGAGGATAAGAATCGTGCGTGAGATCGGGATAGCAGTTTTTCAGAAAGAGAATAAGGAGTTTAGGAGTGGCAAGGTGGGTAATTAAAGTATAAAATGCGTTTGATGTTGTTGGGATGGTTTGTCCATCAGATTCTATGATTCGACGGATGGGATGATTTGGTTCTCCGCCCTCTCGTCCTTTTATAGGGGTAGTAGATTATAGGTAGATGTTTATATAATGCAGTATGAAATATCATTTATATTTTATATGTTCCACTTTGTTCATCAGAGATAAAAATGATGGATTTGGATGGTGTTTTAAAAATATCAACGCACTGATGTAACGACGGACCGAATTGAAACACCACGAGAAGAGATGCATATATCTAATCCTTCTCTATATGAATGTTATAAATGATAATACAAAAAATGCATTTTATATTATTATTTTTCATAATACAGGAGACACAAATATGGAGTTTGGAGACATTCAAAAGGAGTCCATCGACAAGGGTTCCGAAGCGACGTTGCTGGAAGAGGCCAAAAATTCAGAGTATTTTACAACATAATGGTGTGGAAGTGGTAATATATCTCATAAAAAACAAAAAATGATGTCAATTTAAATGTTATCGCACAAGGGTTTTTTTCCAATGGTTTATCAATCTTCCTTTGTCATATTGACTTTTGTATTCAACTATTTTTTTAATATTAATATTTAACTAATTTGGCTCATTGTTTATACTAATTTGGCTCGTTTTTGTATCATGCCGACAAACTATGTTTGTACCCCTAGAGATATTACAGTCATCGAATCAATCATGTCCGCCCCAAGAAAATCAAGTTCGTGGACATTGGAGATGCCTTGTTATCAATTGACGATTTGGAATGCCTTAGGATGATATGTTCTTGCACAATGTTGTAAGACCAATTGCATAAACTCCGTACTTAGTAATATAAACCATATATAATATCTAATAACATAAGTATATTATAAACGTGAAATTACAGATGAAAAATGCTTACATATATTGTATGCTTGATCACGATCATCTACGAAAAGGGCGGGTGAAAAGGTACATATTATTAGCATGTTTGTATCTGGCTAGATAAAAGAAAAAAAAAATAAACCCATCAAAATATCGTCACATCATACAACATGTTGTAATACTTATGTATAACAAGATATGGTTAATCTCGTCTCATTATCCATGCATATAATGATGTGTTGTTTTTAGTTAATCCATGTGTATAATAATATATTATTATTTATACTCTCTCTGTTCCTATAAGTCTTTGTAAAGATTTCACTATAGACTACATATGGAGCAAAATGAGTGAATCTACACTCTAGAATGCATCTATATACATCAATATGTGGTACATAATGAAATCTCTACAAAGATTTATATTTAGGAACAGATGGAGTATCTAATTGCGACTACGACTTATATGATATTTACACCAGCTATTCATTTTAGATGGAGTGAAATCTCTCGTGGTGTTTTTGGCATTGACGACTCCTAGACATAATGAAATCTCTACAAAGACTTATATTTACGTTCAAGTATTGGACTCACTTGGTGCTAGGTTCAAACGGAGTGATATTGCTACTACGGTAATCATTTATGTGTGAAATTTAACATGCATTATCTTTACATAAATCCAGCAAAATATTTCAAGAGCCCGTGATAACGCACGGGCATTTTACTAGTTCCAAAGAGTTTTGTAGTCCAGTATTATATTTAGTTAGAACTCGTGACAAAAATATATATTTGACCCTTGAAATATTGTTCAAGAGATATTTTTCCTGTTGATTTGAGATTCTACACCTCGTAAACTCTGACCTGATTTTGAGGGGTGATTTTGCCACGTACAGTACTAAGGTGTTGTGGTGAAATGTTATTGTTTTGCAAATAAAAACACACGTTGACCTTTCTTTATTGGCAGTGAAAGAAACATGTACATGTGGGACCCTGGTGGGAGTATTTGCCTTTTCGTTAAGATGAAATGCCAACTCGAAGAAACATGTAAAGCGCTATGTCCACATTAAGTTTGACATATCCCCGTTGCGCTAGCGTCCAACCACCATATCTCACCACATAATCTGGAGATATGCTCTCGGAAATTCAATTTGGTGCTCTCGGGCCCAATTTTTTTTCAAATGTCAAAAAAAAATGAGACATTTTTTTTGTAATCTTTGTCACATAAAAATGCTACCTGTAAATTTTGAGATAAAAAGGTTAAGCATTTTGGCCTGTGAAAAAAAAATCAAAGACAAAATGTCATTCCAAATTTGTTTCTTTACGAAAAACCGCTGCTCGGTTCCACATGAAAATTGTCAAGCATGCTTGCAACACCAACACAGCCGTCTACAAATGTTTTTCAGAATTTTTTTAAACATTTACTATTTTTTTCGCGGTACTGTTCACCCCGGGAGCCAAAACGCCGCTCCCATGTGCTCTCATATATTTTAAAACTGTGGTCGTGTTTGGAGTCTTTCGATCGAACCTTCAACATGACACGCTAATATGCGGCATGCCAGAACTTGGACATACAAAAGTGTGGCGCATCAGTTCTTTTGGGTTTGGCGTCATAGGGTGGGGGCAGCAACCAAACGGTGTCATCAGTTTGTTTGGCATGCCTCACATGTGGCACGGCAGCCATCGGCGTGATTCAAACACGCCCTAAAGCTTGCACCGACATTGCCACTTGCGCAGATCCTGTGTATGTTCCTCATGCATCAGCTTTCTCCTCTCCCACCATAAATAGAGTTATTTACCCAAAACCATCATACTTGGAGCTAGGGCAACCACTTGGTACCACATTGAAAGCAGATCACAAAAAAACACCGGAAATGTGCCTAATGTGTAACGCGGAGCACTGATAGTCGGGTAACCTCGCGAAAACAGTCAAACTGACTGGTTGGGCCCACCTATAAGGCTGACGTGGATTGCCTATATGGAAATTTTGCTGAGTTGGACCTAGGTCCCACCTGTCAATGACTAAAGTGTTTATTTTTTTTCACCTTTTCTTTTTTATTTCTCTCTCTTTTTCTCCGTGGGCATTTGACCGAACAGGTTGTGGGCGAGCACTGGACATGGACATCATCGGCGCCGCCACCACAGAGGACATGTGCTCCTGGCTGCCGCCGGCGAGCTCCTCCGGGAGACCAGCTCGCGTCCGCGGGCCGCGTCCTGGAAGCGTGGCCGCTCGTCCTCCGGTGGACGCGGACATGGCTGGGGCGGGATCTCGCCCGAGCTCAGCGTACGACCCCGCCTCCTCGCTTCCACTCCCGAGCGCCGCTGCTGCTACGGAGCTCCACGCCACAAACACCGACCGCCGCCGCCGACACGGAATGAAGGGACGAAGCAGAGACACAGCAAGCGGGAGCAGCGCCGGCAGCATGACGTGCGAGCTTGCTCCGTGCTTGCATCACGCTCTGCCTGCCGCGCGACCCTACCTCCTTGCTCCCACTCCTGAGCACCGACGCCGCCGCGGAGCTCCATGCCACCAACACTGACCGCCGCCGCCGTTCAATGACCGGAGCGCCGCCGCCACGCGCCTGCCCTACTATTTCTCTTCTGGCCAAGGGGGTGACGCGGACGAGCACCACTCCATCACCAGAGTGGCCTACTTTTTTCAGTTATGGGAGCGTGGTGGCCTGCACCGCTCCAGGCTGCCTTCGGCGAGCACCTCTCCACCGGAGCTCCCGTCCTCTGCTTACCGATTGAAGAGATGGGGAGGAAGAAGACAATGGATGGATGACAGGTGGGACCTAGGTCCAACTCAGCAAAATTTCCACATAGGCAATCCACGTCAGCCTTATAGGTGGGCCCAACCAATCAGTTTGACTGTTTTCGCGAGGTTATCCGACTATCAGTGCTCCGCGTTACGCATTAGGCACATTTCCGGTGGTTTTTTGTGATCTGCCTTCAATGTGGTACCAAGTGGTTACCCTAGCCCCAAGTGTGGTGGTTTTGGGTAAATAACTCCCATAAATACCAGGTACAAGCAGCAATGGTTAGATCAAGCCTTGCCAAGCCTAGGACCGGTGTGTGTCGATCTGATTGGTGTAGCAGAAATTCTAGCATTGGTTCTCCAGCTAGGTACATATCACATGCTTGCTGAATGATAACCTCCAAGGCTCCAACCCTAGGGCGGTTCAAACATTAATTCTTTGTTTAAGAACAATATAAGCGTTTCACCATTTCCACTCCTTGTTCACGGCATGGACAGATAGGATGCACTTTCATGTGCCTATCAGCAAGATTAGCTCGAGATGCTAAGCTCCCATGAAGTGTTCTCCAGGCGAAAACTTTAACCTTTAAATACACAACGAACATGTTCAAATACACACTGAACACTTTTTAAAAATTGTGTAAACAACATTAACATTTTCTTGTACTTTTTTTAAAATTGTCATGAAACATATTTTTAAATGCATGAACATTTTTTAAATGTCATATTTTTTTATTTGTATGAACATTTTTTACAAGCTATGTGGTTTTCTTAAATTTTCTTGAATATTTATAAAAATGGCATGAACGAAATTTTAAACATGTGAACATTTGTTAAATATCATGAACATTTTTTAATTATACGAATAATTTTTTAGAAGTGTGCGAAAATATTTTTTGCACTGCTGAAATTTTCTCGATAAACTTTTTTTCTTAAAATTAAGTAAAATATTTTTCATTTAAGAAAACTGAAAAATGCAGAACAAGACATGAGCGAGTGCTCCTTCCACGCTGGGCCAACCCCATTCAGGGAGTCGCTTGAGGGGGTGCTACCTTTGATCAGCTCTGACCTCCACAAATGTCATCGAAGAAACCTCCAGGTGGTCATGCAAAAATTATGTTGGCGATGGTGTCGCGCTTTGAATGAAGAAGCAAGATTAGCTCTAGATCAGGGCCGTCATATCTGGATGGAGCAACCGTAGATGTACATTGTATACCACTGGTTATAACCTCAAAAAATAAAAATAAAAACTGATCAATAAAGTATGGCTGATTGCTCAAGAAAAAAACCGAGACCTAGCAGATGTTTTTTTGGTAGTACTATGTTTTTCCCGACTTGCAAAATGGACCTGGGCTGAGCCCATCACAAGTCAATTCATGTTTGTTTCCTTTCCTAGAGATCACCACGAGTCCACAAACCCCTCTCCAATCGCTGCCGGCGACCATGGCGAAAGCCGCGAGGGCAGGAGCGGCGCCTCTCCATCGTAGGCTCCCAGATGAGATCGTGATATGGGAGATTCTCGTCCGCCTCCCCCCCAACATCCCTCCTCCGCTGCCGCGCCGTCTGCCGCGCGTGGCGCCGCCTCACCACCACCCGTGAATTCCTCCAGTCCCACCACGGCCACCAGCCCAACCTCCCCGTCGTCTCCAGCCAAAGAAACGGCGAAGAAATCTGCAAAAATATCATCGTCTTCGACCACAAGGCCGTGCTCCCTGACACCCAGCTCCAACACGTTGCCCGGCTTGATGGGATCTTCTACCTGGAGGCCTCCTGCGATGGCCTCCTCATCCTCTCCACGAGTGACATGGCTGGCGCCTTCATCTCCGTCTGTAACCCGGCCACGCATCAGCATGCTCCCCTCCGGCAACTCTGGGGCTTCACTTTATTGGGGATGTATCCGCACCGACCTACCGGCGAGTACCGGTTGTTACTGCAGCGGAGGAGCTGCGTTCGCTCGTCTAAATACCAAATTGGCTGCTATGTCTTTGCGTTGGGCTCCGACCGGCCACCGAGGTACATCGGGTGCTTGGAGACAAGAATAGCATCAGCCCTCTTCAATGTACCTGCTCAGCTGCGCAATAGCCTGCATTGGTACCCAGTGTATTATCCTCGTATAAACAACCCTCCGTACTACGAGGCTGGAAGTGGCCCAGTTCAGTATGAGGCAGGAAGTGAACTGGTAATATTCGACACCATAGCTGAGTCGTTTCGGCAGATTCGTACTCCACTTGTTCCCACCAAGTCATGTATCTTTGAGATGGATGACATGCTTGGCATCTACAGCTATAACAAGGACATGGAAATTGTTGACATATGGTTGCTACACAACTATGAAAGTGAGGTTTGGGACTTAAAGTACCGGGTTGAATTGCCGGTCGCAGAAATCATGGGGAAGCTTGAAGGCCTTAATGGCGATGGCTATTGGTATGTGACCGTTACTTATGGCGATGGTGACGTGCTCTTGTTGGTGAGTTTTGGTCATTGGCTGTTTTATGTTGACACTGATGGAGTTTTGGTTGCTAGCTTCAATGACTTCAATGCCTGTACACATCGGCTCAAACAAACTCTTCTTCGGCATGATTTCTTCATGACACCAGAAGGTTGTGCTGTGGACGATTCACCATTCATCTGACGCTGTTGGGTGAGGTGGTGCTTCTTAGCGGCCTCGTTTTTGTATCCTCATGAGCTGCAATGTCCATGGATTGGATCAAGACGAGCCTGCTAATTTCTTCTTTTTGTGTTGATCAGAAGTGACTTGTTATGCGGTTGCATGAAAGCAATGATTATTTTGATGCCCTTTCTGGCTGAAGTGACTACCACTTGTGTTGATGCTAATATTATCAAGCGGTTTTGCTCTACTTTTGAAATGTTTGCCAGCTGATCCACCTCATGTTCTCTGCTTTATTCGATTTATTTAGTGGTCCTCTCAGTACTTGATATTTAGCAACCTTAATGCCTCATATCCCTATTTCTTGAACCTTTATTTAGTGGTCTTCTTACTAGTCAAGTTTTAGTGGGTTTACTGTTTGTACCCTTTGTTGTAGCTGACAAAGAGAAGTGACAGATGTTTCTGGTTACTGACTGGCAAGCTGCACCTGCCTTCTAGTATGGCTTGGAGCACTACTGATCAAATTAAATGCTTGAATGTTGCATCATACGAAGTACTCTGTTATAATTCAGTTCTCTTCATGCATCTATGTATTGCATCTACCACCGTGAACATTGATTTTCTGTGTTGCTGGTTGTAACGAGGATATGAGCGCAGATGATGTGCTTCTCTCTTTAAATCAAACTTGGCCTATGTAGGATTCTGTATTCGATTATGGCACTGTGCATTTGTGGGAGCTGATGGTCAAATGATCGGCCATTTTACGTGTGTTTGCCATGATAGGTTAGAACAGTTTTATTTGTTGCAGGATTTGGTGCTTTACTCAAACACAATGGTCCCAAATGTTCAGCGAACAATGGAGATGTTTAGGTAGGTCTTATGGAAACTAACTCACCACTATAGCGAGAATTGGACATGGTTGTAGTAGTATTCTTCTAGAAAAAGAGTGGTACTGTACTGCAACCTGAAAATTTATGAATCCTTTATTGCATTTCTATGTTGCATGCTTTGCAGTTATTATCTGTTATATTTCTGTTCAGTTGTTGACCCTTTTGGGTAAATGCTTCATGTGGATGTTCATAGCACATTTGCTGTTAGTAACTTCAGCCTTGCTGTTTATATAGAAGCTCTGGGCACAATTTGGTTTCTGTTTCTAGACATGTTTGGTAGATTTAGATGCTACTCCCTCCGCCCGGAAGTACTTGTCGGAGAAATGGATATAAATGGATGTATCTAATACTAAAATACATCTATATACATCCATTCCTCGGACAAGTATTTCCGGACGGAGGGAGTAACATGTTTCTGCCGGGCAGTTATTGTACTTTACAGTTACTAAGTTCCATACACAATTTGTTTTTCTTGTTTCTAAATGGGTTTGTAGACTCAGATGTTTACATATTTTTGCTGGGCAAGTCTAGTTCTTCACAGTTACTATATCATGTTCAGAGTATGCATACATAAGCGTGGATTATTGGATCATATTATACCATGAATCAAGGTGGTTTACAACCGACCTCCATCTCAAGATCTCAAAATGTCCTTGTGATGATGCAAAAGTAATCATACAGAGAACAGCAGCTGAAACTTGAGAGTAACATAGACCAGACCATGGTCTTATCATCTCCTGGAGATCAATTTGTTCAGTCTTGGCCTCTTAGGTAGTACCAGCTGGTACCAGTGTTATTTCAGTGACTGAATGCAATTATAAGGCTCCCTCTTATTTTATTCCTTATTGATGCATTTCATGCGGAGAAACATGTACATGCGTGGCTCGTTTTTGGTTACACAAAAGAAGGAAAAGTGGGAAATATCACTTATGCGAAGAACCATAAACATCAACACATAAGCGCCTCTGCAATCACAAAGGGGCCTACTGAAACTGGACTACTTCAAGGCTTAGGTTTATTTATCTCAGGCCAGCAAAAATATCATGCTAGCAACAAGGTTCTCTATATGATCTCTGAAAAAAGGCTCTCCACATTACATACTTTGTTGATGCATTTTACAGGCAGCATGCGAAACCAAACTGCAACCTCGTACCAGTATTTCATAAACTGATACCAACCAGGGTTCAGAGCATCCTCAATGGCAATCATCACCAAACCGTCGCCACCAAGTTCCTGGACACGCTCGGACGTGTCGGTGGACATCCGGCCAGACGCTGGCCATCCAATCCTATCCCCATAATTTCCACCATCTAGAACATTTCAAACATGAATTTCGGACGAAATTAAACCTAGTACTATCTTTCCAAAGGAAAGGTATCACACACCATGTCCTTGTGAATAACAACAAAATGGCATCGCCTTAAGAAAAACACGGCCATATTATCGAAACACGCATAGCTCTCCTGGTCATTCCTCTGGTTTTGGGACGAAGTCTTTCTCACAAAACAACACTGTCATATTGTTGAAACATGATAGCTCTTCTACTTGTTAAGAAAATAAATAAATGATAACTCTCCTTGCCACACCCCCCCCCCCCCCCCCTCCAAAATATGTATGCATGAGCTATAAAAAATTGCATCCGAAGCCAATTTGCGTAAACTCCATTTTTTAGTGGAGAAACAATTTAGCTTAGAAGATGTGGTGGGGTGACAGTTCCGTTTATTGTGCAAATAAAAGATGCATACAGATGTTTTTTTATTGCTGATATGTGGTCCCCTCTCATCAATTCGGTGATCCAAAAATGTTTTCCCCCTTTCTTTCGAGAACTTGATGGAAACATTATTGTCTTTTCATCAAAAAGAAATGCCAAAGCGAATACACATGTATTGTGACTTGTTTTGAGTAAAGCGAACCAAATTGTAAAAGAAAAATAGCCATCACACAAGCACATCTACAATCGCCATTAACATGTCAAAAAACATCCGAGATTACTTGCACGGATTTGGTAGTGGTAGCATGATTTCTTTCGATCCATATCCTTATTGTTTTGGAATGATAATCTGGCATTATTTTTATTTATTGTACGCCATACTTTTGGCAAAGATATTTTTCTATGTAGTGGCACAGATCCCTAATAAAACTGGAGTATTTCTAGTAAGTTATTTTCCCAAGTTGCAAATGAATCAGGGATAAACCCAGCCCAGGCCATTCTACCAAACCCAGCCCAAGTGTTCCCGAAAGATCACCACATTCCTCTCCAAAAACAAAACCACATTCCTCTCCAGATCGGCGGCGAGGCGACCATGGGGAAGGCCGCAAGGGCAGCAGGAGAGACGCCTCTCCGCCGCCGCGCTGGCCTCCCGGAGGACATCATCTTCTCGAATATCCTTGTGCGCCTCCCCCCGAAGTCCCTCCTTCGCTGCCGCGCCGTCTGCCGTGCATGGCGCCGCGCCACCTCCAAGCGCCGCTTCCTCCTCGCTCACCACACCCACCAGCATCCCCTGCCATAACATCCGCGCCTTCGACCACCGGACCAATGATGTCCAGACCGTTGCCCAGCTTGACGACGCCTTTGATCTGGAGGCCTCCTGCGACGGCCTCCTCGTCCTCCCCAAGTTCGACTACATTGCTCGCTTTCGCAGCTTGTCCGTCTGCAACCCGGCCACGCGTGAGCATGCCCCACTCAGGTGTCCACCGTGGGACTTCCACATCTTGGGGATGTATGCCCACCGACCCACCGGCGAGTACAGGCTGATACTGCAACGGACAATCGACATGAAGTTGTCTGAAGGCCAAATTGGCTGCTATGTCTTTTTATTGGGCTCCGACCAGCCACCGAGGTACATCGGGTGGCCGGAGACAGGGTCATGGACCTTCGACGTACCTGTCCGAGTGCATGATAGCTTGCATTGGTACTCACAGTTTTATCTGGGTAAAAGCAACCCACCGCAGCATCAGAGGGACAACACACCGGTAATAGTATTCAACACCATAGATGAGTCGTTCTGGCGGATGCATGCTCCAGTTGTTTCCACCCATGCAACTATCTTTGACATGGATGGCACGCTCGGCATCTACAGGCGTAACTATGAGATGAAACAAATTGATGTGGATCCCTTTATGAAAGAAAAAGAAACTATTGGTATATGGGTGCTGCGGAACTACGAAAGTGAGGTTTGGGACAAAAAGTACAGAATCAAATTGCCGCTTGCAGAAATACGGGATGATTTTGGGAACCACGATTATTATTGTTTGGAAGTTGTTTCTGGGGATGGTGACGTGTTCATGCTGCTCCTTCTTGGTCGGTATCTGATTCGTGTTGACAGCAATGGAAAATTGCTTGAAAATTCCAATATCGGTCGAGAGAACCCCCGTATGACTAAATGGCTGCTCAAGCAAAGTCTTGTTCAGCATACATTCTTTCCGGCTCTAGAAGGTTATGCTGTGAATGGTTCACCTTGGTTGCCGAAACTTACGCATCTCTAAGTACTGGCTCAAGCAAAGTTTTGTTCAGCATACCTTTTTTCCGGCTCTGGAAGGTTAATGGTGTGAACATTTTGCCTTTGATATGACGGTTGTTGAGTGATTTCTTTCTTTTCTGCCTAGTTTTCATGGAATATCTTTGGATCGGATCAAGTATGAGCCTGCTGCCCTGTTTTTTTTTTTTTTTTTTTTTGCATTATTGTATACAAAATATGGTCAGAAGCTCTGACTATTATGTGGTTCAATTAATCTATGCTTGTCTTGTTAACGTTTTGGGCTGAAGTGACTAAGTGTGACTTGATGCTAAAATGAACAATCAATTTTGCTCTGCTTTTAGAATATTTGCCAACTAATATGCATCATGTATCTATTTTATTGGGCTAAAGAATTGACTTAGCTTTATTTTATTTATCAAGTTGCCTTCTTAGTACTCAATTATCTGCAAACTATATGCCTCATGTCCCACTTGCTGAACTGAAGAGCTGACTTTACCTTCTTATCTAGTGGTCTTCTTAATAGTCAATTTTAGGGTGTTTCTCTGTTTCTTGCCTCTATTCTAACTGACGGTGCAAAGAGGACGAACAGGGGTTCGATCTGGAGGACGAACTCCAACCAGTTAGTCGATGTTACCACTAAAATATCAGGAATATGAAGCACACAACGGACCGAACACAAACTCTGATTACCGATTTGTGATGTCCCTCTCTTAGAAAGTAATCACAATTAGGAAAAGGGGGTGAGAACGGGACGAACAGGGGCTTAGGTTCAGAGGATAGAGATGGGATGACTCCAGATAATATTCATTTTCGGTGGTGCTTCTTAGCGGCCACGTTGTTGTATCCTCATGAGCTGCAATGTCCATGGATTTGATCAAGACGAGCCTGCTCATTTCTCCTTTTTGTGTTGATCAGAAGTGACTTGTTATGTAGTTGCATGAAAGCAATGCTTGTTTTGACACCCTTTCGGGCTCAAGTGATTACCGCTTGTGTTGATGCTAAAATTACCAAGCCATTTTGCTCTGCTTTTGAACTGTTTGCCAGCTGATCCACCTCAATGTTCTCTGCTTTATTCGATTTATTTAGTGGTCTTCTCAGTACTTGACAATTAGCAACCTTTATGCCTCATATCACTATTTCTTGAACTGGAGAATTGATTTGACCTCTTGATCAGTGGTCTAATTACTAGTCAACTTTTTGTGTTTGCTGTTCGTACCCTTTGTTGTAGCTGACAAAGAGAAGTGACAGATTTTTCTGTTTACTGACTGGCAAGCTACACCTGCCTTGTAGAATAATCAAAATAAGTGTCTCAAGCTCTGTACAATTTTGTACTAAAGTTAGCACAAAGTTGAGACACTTGTTTTGGGACAGAAGGAGTAGCTTGGAGCACTACTGATCAAATTAAATGCTTGAACGTTGTATGATTGTATTAGCTTCAGCCGATGCTCTCACATCTGTTGATAGGTTTTGGGATAGGTTTGGGTTGGGTTCAGACTTATCGGTTGAAAACTGTTGCAAACTATGGTTCGAGATTGGATTGATCGATTAGTTTCAGTCGATGCTAAGCGAAGGTCCAAATGTCCAGACACCATTCTAATTTTACCATCGCTGCCCATACACGCTGCCGCTGGCCGGAGCTCCAGCCACCACCTTCCCAGCAGCTCAATCGCTCGTCGATCTATCCGGCATCCGGCCCTAGCTTCGTCGATGACCACGCTGACACGGACACCAACGTAGAGACTAGGATGACGCCGGTGACCAACACACCCTGAGATAACCACCATGACCTGAACGGCAACTGCCCTTCTTCAAGTTTGTTTATATCTGAATTCCAACACCTCGAGCAGCAGCGACTCACTAGTCAGTTAATCGGCTGTTGTGCTTTGTCCATGGTTTGAGTCTGTGGGTTTAATCCAAAACTTGTAAACAGTTTGAGCTGGATTGGGTGGGAAATATGTATGGTTTGGTTTGGTGTGGATTCTAGCCGAAAGTTTTTGGTTTGGATTGGTTTGGATGCTGGAGGTATACTCTTACAGTCTGGACTGGTTTTGGCCTGGATGTCAAACTATTCCCAGGTTTACTTGTATCATAGTCAACTTCTGAATGAAGTATTCTGCTATAATTCAATTCTCTTCATGCATCTATCCATTGCATCTACCGCTGCGAACATTGATTTTCTGTGTTGCTGGTTGTAACAAGGATATGGGTGCAGATGATGTGCTTCTCTCTTTAAATCAAACTTGGCCTATGTAGGATCCTGTATTGGATTGTAGTAATATGCAGTTGTGGGAACTGATGGTCAAACGGTTGGCCATTTTACGTGTGTCTGCCATGATAGGTTAGAACAGTTTTCTTTCTTGCAGAACTTGGTGCTTTACTCTAACACAATGGTTCAAAATCTTTACATAATAATGGAGATGGTTAGCTAGGTCTTATGGAAAGTAAGATCACCACTATAGCGCTAATTGGACATGGCTGTAGTAGACTAGTAGTATTCTTCTAGAAAAAGAGTGGTACTGTACTGCAACCTGAAAATCCATGAATATCTTACTGCATTTCTCTGTGACACACTTTGCAGTTATTATCTCTTATTGTTTTAGTTCAGCTGTTGATCTTTTTGGACAAATGCTTCATGCGGATGTTGTAGCACAATTGCTGTTAATAATGTCATCTTGCCGTGCATATTCTGGACATAATTTGTCTTTTGCTGTTTCTAGACACGTTTGGTAGATTCAGATGCTAACATGTTTCTGCCGGGCAGGTGTTGTACTTTACACTTACTACTATATCAAAGTTTCAGACACAATTTGTTTCTATTGTTTCTAGATGGGTTTGGTAGACTCAGATGTTTACATATTTTTGCTGGGCAGGTCTTGTGCTTCATAGTTACCCTATCATGTTCAGAGAATGAATCAATGTGGTTTAGAACTGAACTCCATCTTGAGATCTCAAAATGCCCTTGTGATGCTGCAAAAGTAATCATGCAGAGAACAATAGTTGAAACTTGACAAGTGGCTGAGCTATATTGAACAGGAGGTACTCAAGACCATGCTATAGCGTGTTAACACTAGTGAAAACCATGGTCTTATCAGCTACTGGAGATCATTGCGTTCAGTCTTAAGTAGTACCTGGTACTAGTGTTATTTGAGTGACTCAACGCAATTACTTGTGTATGCGTGACTTGTTTTTGGTAAGTCAGAAAAAAAGGAAAAGGGGGGAAATATCACTTATGCAAAGAACCAGAAACATCAGCACATAAGTGCCTCTGCAATTACAAAGGTGCCTACTAAAACTGGAGTACTTCAAAAAAGTTCAGGCCAGGAATATTCTCATGATAGCAATAACAAGGCTCTCCGTGTGATCTTAAAAAAAGGCTCTCTCTACTATATACTTTTTTGATGCACTTTACAGGCCCAGCGAGGGTTCAGAGCATCCTCGGCGGCAATCACCAAACGGTCGCCCTCAAGTTCGCGGACACGTTCGGACGTGTCCATGGACATCCGGCCATCCAACCCTATCCTAAGGATATCATTACTGAGAGCAGACTTTCTCCTTGTGACCCAACCTCTCGCGATCTAACCCTCCCGCGAGGCGACGGGGAGGAGCCTCCCACTGCGCTGTCGGTCTCTTCTTCCTGCCTCCCTCTCTGTCGCCGCTGCCCAAGGGCGCGGCCGGGCAAAGCCCGACCGGCGGCGGCGGGGCGTCTTCTTCCCCATGCGTGATGGGGCGGCGCGGGCTGGCCTCCTCGGGCCTGGGGGCGGCACAGGGTGTCGCGGCGCGGTGGCTCGCTGGCGTGGGGTGCCTGCGCTTGTGATGCGGCGGCGTGGAGGACTTCGTGGCGGTGGCAACCTGGGGCGGCAGCCCTGGAAGGTGGTGGTAGGTGAAGCCCAGGCCTCTCACGGCGGCATGGCATGTCGATGTCCCTGTCCAAGGCGGATCTGCGCTGGCGATCTGGTGTCTTTGGCTCCGGACTGGATCGGATCAGCGACGATGACAAGCGTGCGGGATTCATCTCGGCGGCTCTCGTGGTTTGGCTAAGTAGGGTGGCGACCCTTCTCCCAGGCTCCAGTGGTGGCACACATAGGCAGTGGCTGGTGTGCCAGGGCTCCCGTGATGGCAGTGTGTTGTGGATGGCCGCCGGATCTGGGTGGCCAGATCTGGGGCATTGAAGGCGGTCTGAACGGTGCACATGTTGTCGGTTGGATAGTCATGGGACAGATCCGGGTGAAAATCTGGTCTCCGGCCACCGGCCGGAGCCGGTGACTGTGACGCCCTCGGCGTTTTTTCCTTCTTGAAGGCATCATCGAGGTGAAGCTCCCAACTTCTTCCGCTACCTCCAGGGGAAACCCAAGACCAGTCGCTCGGATGACGGGAACGCGCACTTGTGTCGTTCCCTCCTTGGGGAAGTCATTATTGGAGGTGTGCATTGGCTTGAGGGACCAGTGAACGGTCCCAGAGGTGGAACAACATTCCATGTGACGCATCAACGACGTGGAGTCTCGACGGCATGGCGCGGCAGGGCCTCGGCGACGGATGTGTGATGATGGATGCGTGAAAGGGGAGGCATTATCTGGCGCCATGGGGGCGTCGAGGACAGGCCTGGCAAGGTTAATGCGTAAGTACCTGCTCTAAAGATGGATCAGTGAAAAACGGTGGCGACGACATATGAGAGTGCGTCGGACCGGTTTGCGCCCCAAACCCAGCATATGGCTTGGTTGAGGCATCCGGCTTTAGATGTTAGGCATTTGTGTGACGATTGTTTGGTATTAGGCTCGGACTATCGGCACGCTTTCATCAACTGGATAGGAGTAGCGATAGATGTTACTAAGATGATGGCTTCAGACTACCTGATGTACATGTACTACTTTGTAAGATCTTTGTGAATAAAATGATTGCATGCATCTTCCAGATGCAGAGGCCGGGGCTCATCCTCCTTTTGGAAAAAAAAAAATCTAACCCTATCCCCATAATTCCCCCCATCTAGAACATTTCATACATGAATTTTGGAGAAATTAAACCTATATTTCAAAGGAAAGTATCACACACCATGCACACTATGGCCTCATGAATCCTATATACTTAAGAAGTTCACCCCCACTACTTGATTTATCTCAACATGCAGCATAGCCACGTCATCATCCAATCACATCCAGCCACATAATACCATGCAGTCCCACTCAAGCCTACCTCCTCAAGTCTGAGCAAAAAAAAATCCCCGAAAAAAAAAACGAAATCATTAGGAATTTATTATGCGTCGGCCTCTTCTCCTTCCATCCCCTGCAGATTTTCCAATCCCGCGATCTCCCCATCACAGAGAGATATTAAACGGATGGCATTATGCGAGCAATCTCCGCCTTCATCACCCGTCGATGGATTTTATTACCAATCTCCTTCCGCTGAGGAGACAAATTAGAGCCCTGGCCGCCACCTCTATGCATCACCACTGCCACCACGAGGGGGTTGCATCTTCTTCTTCACCATCACAGGCGACACACTGGAACAACACCACACCTCTGTGCATCGTGGGTGGATCTCCACCACATCCCCTTTGGTGAGGCACTTGCTGTGGATCGGTGGATGTGGACTTGCAGGCGCTCCTCCACGCCGCCGACGGAGTGTCCAACACCATGCTATTTGTCATCGGCATGCGGCTGCGAGGCGAAGGTGGAGATGACCCGTTGCCATTCCCAAGAAAAAGGCCAATGGTACCTGCTCCTACTTCCTCTCCTTCCTCCTAATTAGGATTGTTCAATAAGAACTTAGTTCATTGACTGAAAGCTAGGTTATATGTTATCTGTAAATGTTTTATTTTGTAGTTAAGAATAAGACGGTGACGCTCGGGACATCAACCCTCGGCAAGAGCGTTATACAGATAAGGCTGAAGAATATTCCACTCCAACTGGTATCATTGCAACGGGTTCGTATTCTGCTAAATCAAAGATAGTAAGGGCATTTGTCAGACATAACATTCTTTTTATAAGGAGATGGTGTGCAGTTATTTTATTCCTGTGAATCTATGTTATGCGGAAGTATGTATGCATGTGTGAATTTTATTTGCAGTTTATGGACGCTGATGGGAAAGTGTACCTAGACATGAGGTACTCCTTTGTGAATAGGAAGGACTCGGGAGGAGTAGCCTAATTAAGAAGAGCCAGTAGTACTACTTTTGGTTATACAATGTACGATATGCATGGCTAGCTGGCTGTAAGGATGGCCCTAATCTATGATCTGATGAGCTTGACTCAAGTAGATCTCTGAATCCTATTAGCTTGAAACATCTGAATTTGCATGCTATTCTCTCTGAACAATAACCTGCCTGGCTCAGTTATCACACGGTGCACTCTGTCCTCTCGGTTGCACTGGTGAGTGGCAAGTAAGCAGGTCGCCATCCCTTTACACAAGATCCAGCCATCGTCTGCCTGTATGTGCTGCTGCTTATGTAAAATTTGATTAGTCTTTGGCTATTTGTTTTTATCAATATCTTGGGGCTGCATTAGTCTACTAAAATTAAGTCACCCACTCTTATGTTGTTTGTGCAGATCTTTGTTTTGTGAAATTCAAACTGGCTGCAACTGAGGGTTGACGAGTGTAATAATCCCATCTCCCTCATGTTTTTCTACATATATTATTTTTTAGTCTTTTTTACTATCCGATTTAAAGGCTATTGTTGATCATGTAAGAAAGCTAAAAAATATTTTACTAACATGATTTCTGTAACCATACATGTTAATATACATAAAATGTTAGACATGTGCTTCTAACTCATTGTCAAGTTGTTTTATACACAGGAAAACCAGAAAAACAAAGACAGGGTAGGCAATATCCAAGGAGTAAACTAACAAACATTCAAGTAATCTGTTGGCGAGAGCCTTATTTGGGTTTGTGTTTCTCACGTAATTAACAAGCTATCTTAATTATCTACCAAGTTTGTATTATGTCCTGGTTGAATTTTTCGGCTAGAATTTATTGCAGTATAATTGTTTTTGTCCTGTTTAGATATACTCAATCCATTCAATAATATAAGATGTTTTAGATATTCAATATGTTGTAGGCACGAGCTTAAATGAGTGATCAAACACACCAAAATGCGTCTATAAATTTCTGAATCAGAAAAAGGTTAGAACATTTTATATTTGTGAATGGAAGAAGTATTATATTCAACCTTGGAGTTGGGACAATGACACATTACCAATGCCACTTGTTTTCACATTAAGGGGCTCTATACAGTTGTTCCTGCTGTCATCAACAACCAAGAGCTAGCCATTTTAATTATATATTTTCATGTGCTATATTTTTAATTTTAATCAATTTCTAACCATAATTTGCCGCAGCAACGCGCGGGGTATCATCTAGTTATAATGAAATAGCATCGCTGTGAGAAAACACTACCATATTGTAGAAACACTTATAGCTCTCCTTGCCATTCTTCTCTCCTGGTTAGGTTTTGGGATGCAGCCTTTCTCACAAAATGGTGCCGACATATTTTTCAAACATGATAGCTCTTCTCGCCCATTCTTCTCTCCCGGTTAGATTTTTCATGTTGGAAAAAGGCTTATTTGCACTAATATGTGTAACCCCCACCCCAAATATGTATGCACGACCTGTAAAAAATGCATCCCAAGCCAATTCAACTATTTTTTCTTTGCAAAAACTCCTTTTTTTTAGCAGAGAAACAATTTAGCTTAGCACCCGCAAAAAAAAAGATGTGGTGGAGTGACGTTTCGTTTATCATGCAAATAAAAGATGCAAACACACATTTTTTTATCTCTGATATGGGGCCCCACCTCATCAATTCAGTGATCTAAAAAGGGTTCCCTTTTTTTTTGAGAATATGAAGAGAACCTTGTCTTTTTTTAAGACACTGTAGGCGTCATGTCGTCGACGGGAACGTCTCCTCCCACTGAATGCGCATCGCCGAAAATCCTGAAATAAATGCGAGCACCAGGATTTGAACCCTGGTAGACTGGAGATACCACAGTTCCTTTAACCATCCAATCACAGGTTGGTTTACGGAACCTTGTCTTTTCATCAAGAAGAAATGCGAAAGCGAAGGAAGATGTATTGTGGCTTGTTTTTAGTAAAGTGAAACAAATTGTAAAAGAAAAATAGCCATCATACAAGCACATCTGCAATCGCCATCGACCTGTCAAAAAACATCCCAGATTACTTGTACGGATTTGATAGTGCTAGCATGATTTCTTACCACCAATATCTTTTTTTTTTGGAATGAAAATCTGGCATTGTTTTTATTTATTGCACATCATACTTTTGGCAATGATTTTTTTCTACGTAGTGTCACTGATCCCTAATAAAACTGGTGTATTTCTCCCTGAAAAAAAAAAAGAAAACTGGTGTATTTCTAGTATTTTTTTCTTTCCAAGTTTTTTTTTTGAGAAACTTTTTTCTTTCCAAGTTGCAAACGGACAAGGGATTAACCCAGCCCAGACCAGACCAGACCAAGCCCTCCTATTAAACCCAGCCCAAGTTTTCCCGAAAGGTCACCACATTCCTCTCCAGATCGGCGGCGAGGCGACCATGGGGAAGGCAGCAAGGGCAGCAGGAGCGACACCTCTCCACCGCCCCCCCGGAGGAGATGCCCGCCCTCCCGTCTTCCTCGTCAGCCACCAGATCTGCGTATTCGACCACCGGGCCGACGACGTCCACACCGTGGCCCGGATTGACAACTCCTTTGACCCGGAGGCCTCCTGCGATGGCCTCCTCATCCTCTCCAAGTTCGACATCCATGCTGAAGCTCCGTCTCACACCTTGCTTGTCTGCAACCCTGCCACTCGTGAGCATGCCTCCCTCCGGTGTCCATCGTGGGACTTCCACATCGTTGGGATGTACGCCCACCGACCCACCGGCGACGGCGACTACCGGCTGCTACTGCAACGGACGATCGACATGAAGTTGTCTGAAGGCCAAATTGGCTGCTATGTCTTCTCGTTGGGCTCCAAGCAGCCACCGAGGTACATCGGGTGGCCGGAGGCAGCGTCATGGTGCTTCAACATACCTGTGCAAGTGCATGGTAGCCTGCATTGGTACTCAGAGGTTTATCTGAGTGAAAGCAACCGACAGCATCAGAGGGACAGCAAACCGGTGATTGTATTCGACACCGTAGTTGAGTCATTCCGGCGGATGCTGCTCCAGTTGTTTCCACCCAAGCAAACATGTTTGATATGGATGGTACACTTGGCATCTACACGCGTAACTATGCCACGAAAGAAATTGATGTGGAACCCTTTCTGAAAGAAAAAAAACTATTGATATATGGGTGTTGCGGAACTACGAAAGAGAGGTTTGGGAGAAAAGCATCGAATCAAATTGCCGCCCCCTCCCCTCCCGGTCGCTCCCGCGGGCGACGCGGAGGGGAAACCCTAGCCGTCGGTAACAGGCCCCCCTCCTCCTCGACTCCTCCCTCCCCGCCGTCGGCTCGCGCTGACGGGCGAATCCCGGTCAGCCTCGGCGGCGGCGGGGCCTTCCTTCCCCCTGCTCACTAGGGCCGACGCCGGTCGGGGTCAGCGGGCGGCGGCGTGGCGCTAGCCGAGGGCCTGACGGCGCGGCGGCGGACGACGGTGGCGGCACCGGTGCCTGGCGGCGGCGTGTTGGGCTCGGTGTGCTCTGTTCTGCGCGGTGGCGCCTGGCGTGGTGGCGGCGGCCACTGGTGGAGCGCGTCGGCCCCCCTTCGGCGGGTGGCTGATGCAGATGCGGGGTGCGCCGCTCCTGGCCGCGTGGGCGGCGGATCGGCGGCGAGCGTGGCTGGCTCCTGGGGCTTCCCCGTTTGCCCTGGGAGCAGATCTGGCGATGGTGCTTCCTCTCGGGGGATGGATTGGGGGAAACCCCTTGGCTGTTCTCTGCGGCCACAATGCCGACGGCACTCCGGCGTCGTTCCCCTTCTTGAAGGCGGCTTCGCAATCCCCCCCTCGCCCTCCCTTCCTCGTCCCGGGTGAAAGCCCCAAATCTCCGGATTGGGTGGTGACGGCGCTCCGGCGTCGTTTTTCTTCTTGAAGACACCACCTTGGTGCGACGGAGTGGTGGTCGAGGCCTTGGCATGGGAGGTGGCTGCCGGATATCGTCAGTGGTGTCCATGCTCGGCCACTTGCGGTTGATGTTGGCGCCGGCGCGCGGCGTTGGCGATGCTCGGTGGTGCGGCTGCCTGGTGCGGTCGTTGTGTTTGTCGTCCCCTCCCGGCAACCTGTTGGTCCTGATCATGCGAGCTCAGGGGTGAGCGACTCTGCTTGTCGACGGCGTAGTGTCCTCGGATCCAGGACTAGAGGGCAGGGGGCTCTCTTTGGAGGTAGAGACGAATGGCGGACCGGATGGCTTGGCCCAAGGGGGATGACAGAGCGTGACAATCCTCCTACAGCGGGATCTACCTTAGCTCAGCCGCGGCGTGTGTTGGCTCCTGTTCGCCGAGGGCTTCGATGTTCAAGCTTGTGCTTGGTGCATTCGAGTCTTGTTAGTGGCTCCTTTGGTATCTTGTATCTTTGCCGTTTTTAGTTTTTTTTTCTTCCTTTCTTCTTCTTTTTCTTTGGGCTTGATGTGCTGCTCGCCCCAGCATTGTGTTGTGTCAATGGTGATTTGCTTTGGAATACAAAGCGGGGGGAAACCCTTTTTCGGTAATCAAATTGCCGCTTGCAGAAATAAGGGATCAGTTTTGGAACCACGATGAGTACTGTTTGGACGTTGTTTCTGGGGATGATGGCGTGCTGGTGCTGCTCCTTCTTGGTCAGTATATGATTCACGTTGACAGTGATGGAGAAATGCTTGAAAATTTCAATATTGGTGAAAAACCCCGTATGACAAAATGGCGGCTCAAGCGCAGCATACCTTCTTTTCGGCTCTAGAAGGTTATGCTGTGAATTTTCGCATTGGTCGCTGAAACCTCTGTATCTCTAAATTTCGGGTCAAGAAAAGTCATGTTCAGCATACCTTTTTTCTGGCTCTAGAAGGTTACTGTGTTATCTAATGGCTGTTGAGTGAGATCCTGCCTATTTCTGGATTGGATCAAGTATGAGCCTTCTGGCATGTTCTTCTTTTTTGTATTGATGTATACCGGTTAGGATCAGAAGTTGTGGTTCCATGAAATCTATGCTTCTGCTGTTAACTGTTGAGGCTGAAGTGACTAATTTGTGTGCTGATGCTAAAATCAACAGTCGCTTTTGTTCTGCTTTCAGAATATTTGCCAACTAATATACATCATGTATCTATTTTTATTGGGCTGAAGAATTAACCTTTGCTTTATTTTATTTATCTAGTGGCCTTCTTAGCATTCAAACATTTGCAAGTTATGTACCTCATGTCCAGCGGCCGAGACAGGCCCTAGGCAGCCCGGGCTGCTGCCTGGGGCGTGCGGCCAGTTTCCTTCGTTTACTGTAGAAGTAGAACTGAAGAATTGACTTTACCTTCTTATCTAGTTGTCTTCTTAATAGTCAATTTTAGGTGTTCTGTTTCTACCCTCTGTTCTTGCTGATGGTGAAAAGAGGCAGATTCTCCTCTTTACGATGTGCGCGTCCATCCCATGTCCATGCCATTTCTATTCTCTCGGGCTTGCCGTTATCGATTGGTCGACACCGATCGATGATCCGCCCACGGTCCATGTCGACTTTGTATATGCTGTGGCCGTGTGGGTGAGAAGAACGATGTGCTAGGTAGTCAATCGAGTTGCCTAAACCTGACTCGGAGACACACATCATGTTTAGCTCAAATTTGATTTGATCCCGGATTCTGTTTCTATAAGCAGCTCAAAGTGCTCAAAACCGAGTCAAAACTGCAAACGGACCCAACCCCCTTTATAATGACGTCCCGAAGAGTTCATAGATCTCCACCCGCCGTCCCTTCCCATTTTTTCGCGCGCCGAGTATGACGACGATATTGTCCACCACAAGACATCATCACCTTTGACCACTGGGCCGCCGACAATCTCCAAACTGTCGCAAAGATTGTCAAGAGGTCCAGCGCGTCGTGCAAAAGTGTTGTGACACTATCTTGGTACATAACCGATTTTGATTTTTGTGATTATCTTGATATATGAAGCACATAAGACGCGCAAAAGGAGTTCTCAAGAAAAGGCTTGCACAAACAAAAGTTTTCTCCTTATTTTTTTGCGAAGCCAGCCATCATTGACTGTTGGCATCACGCGGCAAGCATGATAAGCAAAACCAAAGCCAATCATTGACTGTTGGCGGCTTGGGGCTGACAATCTGGCGACTGTACTCCGCCGGCCGTCCACCGATCTCTACATCAACATCACCGTCCGAAGGCAGAGACCCCATGGATATCTCGCTAGATTACATGGTGTGGGGTAGAACTAGAAGAGCAACGTACCAGCCAGTCTTACAACATGGCGATCTACTCCTTTCCAAGCACATTGGGAGACATTGATCCTGTTTAACATGGTTACCTATATAGGCTGCTGCTATATGTACCCGAGTTTGATTTGATCCCGGACGAATTCCGTCGTCTGGGGTCACAAGCCCCCGATGCTCATACTCAAAACAGAGTCCAACTTGGAAACCGCCCAGGACCAACCAAGCACCAGTCCATTAATTCCTTTGTTCCCGAGAAGACTAGACGACATCACCACAACCAGTGGCGGCTCCAGAAATTTGCAACCGGGTATTCATGTGTATTCATTTTGCCAAAATCATTGCTGTTTTCTAAAAATTGTCACTCTTTTGCCAAAATCAACAGTGTTTTGTAAAAATCATGGGTACTCACATGAAGACCCAAGAATACCCCTAGCGCCGCCCCTGACCACAACTCGTCTCTTCCCAAATTGGCGACCATGGTGAAGGCCGCAAGGCCAGGAGCGACGCCTCTACACCCCCGCGGCGGTGTCCTTCGGGGCGAGATCGTCGTCTGGGAGATCCTTGTCCGCCTACCCCCCAAATCCCTCCTCCGATGTCGCACCGTCTGCCACGCCTGGCACTGTGTCACCACCTCCCGCGACTTCCTCTTTGCCCACCATGCCCACCAACCTTCACTTCCCATCGTCGGCAGCGACCCATATGTATGGTGGAGCCACAAAGACATACACCTCTTCGATCACCGGGCCCCCACGGACGCCCAGCTCCAACCTATCGCCCGGCTTGACAGGTCCTATCTCGCGGCCTCTTGCGACAGCCTAGTCATCCTCTTTAGGATTGGCACTAACACCTGCAAATACATTTGTAACCCGGCCACACATGAGCATGCTCCCCTCCCACAAACGACGGAGCTCAGTTTGCTGGGGACGTATCTGCACCAATCAACTCGCGAGCACAGGCTGTTGCTGCACAGAAGTTTCACCCTACCGGAAAGTCAAATTGGCTTCTACATCTTGACGTTGGGCCCTGAACAGTCACCGAAGTACATCGAGGCGCCAAGGGCGACAATGTCTTCTGAGTCACTGTACAGACCTGCCTTGGTCCGTGATAGCCTCCACTGGTAGCCGCATTATCAAAACAATAGCAAATCGGTACTGGTATTCAATTGCACAATCGAGTCGTTTCGGCAATTACGTGCTCCAGTTGTTGCCACCTACTTATATACTATCTTTGAGATGGATAACACTCTTGGCATGTATAGCTATAATGCAGACATTGCAACTGCTGACATATGGGTGTTGTAGAATTACGAAACCGAGATTTGGGACAATAAGTACCGGGTCAAATTGCCGGCCGCGGAAATCAGAGGGCAATTTGGAAGATTTAGTGGTGACTGAGGTTCGGATGTCCGTGTGGTGTCGATGGATGGTGGTGTCGCCTTGCTTGTCAGTCATGGCCGGCGGCTGTTTTACATTGACACCAATGGCAAAATGGTCAACAATTTTCATCGCAACGACCATCACTTCTTTGTTTCGAGATTTCGGCTGAAACAAACCCTTATCCCACATAATTTCTTCACGTCACTAGGAGGTTATGCTGTGAATGCACTGCCTTTCATCTAAAGTTTGTTAAATGAGGTGTGATATTTATGAACTATGCGTTTTTTCTGTTGGGTTTGATGTATATGAAGTTGTGATCAAAAGCTCGTTATGTGGTTGCATGATTTTTTTTTTGCTTGTATTCCTACCTTTTTTGGGCTGAAGGGACTACCTGCGTGTTGGTAGTAGAATAAACAGGCCATTTTGATCAGTATTTAAATTGTTTAAAGGAGTTGATCTGGCTCGTGTTTGTGTTGGCAGTAGGACTAGGACCACCTGATATGGTCTGTGCCAACAGAAGCACTTGGTCGGCGTCAATGATGCTGTGCCCGATCGTGGTTCGGTGGTTCCAACCAGATCATGGTTCGGTGGTTCCACACCTGCCCGCTACCGGCTACCGGCAAGACTCGACGCCCTCCAACGTAGAGATGTACGTCTAGTTTCCTCTTCCGGGTGACGCTGCGGTAGCAATTAATCGGCCGGCGATCCAACAGATAGACAAGGTCAGCGACTGCGACAGAACGGCGGAGCTGATCACCGCACGTTATGATGTGCGCGTCCCTCCGTTGTCCATGCCGTTCTATTCTCTTGGGCTTGCCCTCATCGACTGCTCAACACCGATCGATGATCCGCTCACGGTCCATGTCGACATGGACGTCTGCCGTTGCCGTGCCATCTCACGCTATAGACTTAGTACTAGTAAGTTTGCACGTGCAACGCACGTCTCAACAAATATAAATGTTAATAACCACTGTAAATGTTAATAACCACTGCAATAACAAACAATTGAGCGCACAATATTGAAGCAGTACTATCTCAAATACATCACACGCACTAAAATATTAGAAATATTTTTCAACAATTTTTTTGATTGATACAAATGCTCCAATAACATAGATCTATTCAAGTCCAAGAAGAATAGCGATGAACACTAATGTTGTCATTATTCTAATCACAACATCCATTTGAAAGATTTGATGCTTATACACTAAACAAACAAGTATAACATGGTTCTTTATCAGAACCAGAATTATTCCTTCAAAAGATGATGACAATTGTCACTGATAAATAGATAGGGGCTATCAACCAAGCACCAAAATTTGGTTGACTGACCGCAAAGCTAAAAGTTATAGTAGGGGACACTTGCAGCGCTATTTGTTCATACTACCTGGTGGAAGTATGAACATATGAAGCTACGAAGCAAATAAAAATCTTAACAGTAAAACTCTCTTCGAAACAAATGATCATAGTCCTCAATGTAGTAGAAAAGCAATGGAGCAGAATTTGTAGATACCGACGGCAGGTGTACGGAATGTAGTAGCCCAGGGGAGAGCTACATACATCAGGGAGGACCTACTACAGATAAGAATTCTTACCACCCATGGATTCCAAAGCACCTAAAATTCTGGAGTGTAGAAAACAATGATGTACAGAACAAATTGCAAGTTTAAAAATCAAATATATCTTCCCATGATCCCCCTTTCACCAGTCGAATCGTGTGGAATATAATGAAAAGGGAACTACTTCCATATGTTCTTTACTAACATTATACCCGAAAATGGCCTTTGGAGCTCGGCCTCCATGGAGGTCTCCAAATTCAAATTTCAAATTTCATCACAACTCATATTTTTACATTTCAGAAAATTCTGAAAAAATAACAGATATACATGAAGGCATAACACACGTGTGTAAATTTTCAGTATGCAACACTGATAAATTTAGGCTAATGTAAAAATATATAGGGTACTTAAGTGCTTGTACAGAAAAAAGAATAAGACATACGCAGTTTGTAGAACATGCCATGTATATTTTTATGGTAAAGAAGACACTCCACTACCATTATCATTTATCAATGCCTACATCTTCTTTTCTCTCACAAACCGAGAAGCAGCAAAGTAAGTACAGTACCACCAAAGACATTTATTTATGTAAAAAGAGTTATTAGCACAAAAAATCTAGTATAAACCGAACCAATCAGAACCTAGTAATTCATAACAGCAGGTGGACATCTTAAATTTTATCAAGATATCTCAATGTAGTAGCCAAGCGGGCCTTTTTTCGTCTTAAAATTTCCTGAAGCATGTCGAGCTTCTTAACACTAATAATCAGTAAACAAAGCCATTTAGATTTGTCGCTAAACAAGTAAACGTAGCATGTGATACCCGCACACAAAATTTATGTACTTGGAATTTCCATCACTATCTCATACATTGTCAGCATTGAATGGATCTAGATGACAGATAATCGAATCAGACTAAAATCTAAGAATGTTCGCTCCATTATACTACCGGTGGGTTCAAGCATCAAGTGCTTTCACGGCAGTTTCTGAGCTCAACTTCCCAACACGGTTAACGCCAAAGGAACAAGTATCAAGGTGGCCACTGTTACAATTTATATGTTAAAATATACCGAGATGCAGAAAGCAAGATGCAAGCCTACGCAAGCAACCCTTTCCCAGAGTGGGTCTCTCTCCTGAGTTGAACAATTATTCACACCATCTAATTATAGTGAAAAGAGGCACCTGATGCTGTAATCGAACGCTTTATTGGGGTTCCTTGAACCCACGTCTTAGCATCTTGGTAACGAATGTAGGTTCATACAATCCGGAAGACAACAATCGAGAATATATGTAGGATAACATGTTGCCACCAATCTAACCTCTATCCTCAGAGATAGTGGAGATAAATTGTAAGAGCTCAGACCTTCCCACTTTCAATGGCAGTTTTAAGATCTTCAGGAATGGGGGGAGGTGTAACCTCAGGGACAGGAGGAATTTTTCCTTCCTCAACCTGCAAAAAATATATGAACCCCAAGCTTTGATTCCCGCTAACACATTCCAAAAAAAACTTGCAAAAGACATCAGCCGTGATGTACCAGCTTCTGAAATCCTTAATCCTTTCAAGAGCTTCAAATGAAGTAGGAACAACAGCCCCAGCATCCCTTAGTGCCTGATTCTTAGCTTGTGTAGATTCCAACTCACCACCACTCACTGCACCCTGTTATACCAAAAAAAAAAACACATCTGTGCATACTTGTTCAGCTCACTGGAACTCGAGGAAAATTTGTTTACAACTTACAGCATGGCAAAACTGGAATCAAATTTCAACAGACGTGCACACGTCCCACTAACCCAAGCAACAACAGGTTTCTCGACCTTTCCTTGTTTCAAGGATTCGAGGAGCGAATACTCATCACTTCCTCCAAGCTCCCCAAGAACAACCGTCATTTTAACCTAAAGCCAACAAATGAGGTCAAACTAAATTTCCAGGACTCGATCAAACTAAAGTATCTTAACAGGTCCGTGTAACTGAACTAATTAATCAAAAAGCAACCCAGTTGGCATTACCTCAAACAGTTTATGTGCACCGTGATGCGGGATCAGCAGCAACAGAACATGGGCGTGTCTGGCGTGGGAGGACGACTGCTGATGTGTGGCATTCACCACCTTCTTCCTCCTCTCCGGCACCTGGATCCCCTCTACGGCGGACCTCTCCGCCTCCATGCCCTTGCGCCGCACCTGGGCGCACTCGCGGCAGTAATGTTCCTTGTCGGCGAGCGCCCGGTCAAGCACCGAGAGCAGCGCGCTTCCCGCGCCCCCATCGGGCTAGGGGACGGTTGAGGCGACCGTCCGGAAGCGTGAGGCTGTGCCGGGGGTGCGGGAGATGAGACGGCGATGTGTGAGGCGCAGCGGGGCGAGGGAGAAGAGAGAGTTGGCGGTCGTCCTTTCCGTCATCTGCCGCGCACTTGGGAAATAAGGGAGAGATGCCTCCGTCGCGTGGGGAGGCGGCGGCGATGACGGGTGATGGGGCCGTGGGGAGAGGTCTGCGGGAGGGACTTGAGGGGAGGGAGCGGTCTTTTTGGGGAGAAAGAGGTAGAGAGAAAAAAGGAAATCTTCGGTTGTTAAGGATATCGTGTCACGCACTAACTGCGTTCCGCAAATCAGGGAGGGCCACGCCAATTAAAGGATGCGGGCGCGGACGATTGGCATAACAGGGCGTCTGCTTGGCAGAACATTTGATCTGAGGCGTTGATTTGGGTGGCAGACTATTGATTTAATATGGACAATAGGATGCATTTAAGTTGATTTAATCCAAAGGTTCTGATTATCCCGTGTACATTTTGTTGTGTGACTTTAGAGGAATTTATGTTTGCTCTTTTAATAGTAGTAGAGATGTTGTGGCCGTGTGGATGAGAAGAACGATGTGCTAAGGTAGACAATCGAGTTGCCTAAATCTGACCCGGAGACATACCTCGCATTTAACCAAAATTTGATTTGATCCCGGATTCTGTTTCCTTAAGGAGCTCAAACTTATCAAAACTCGTTACAAACCGGCAGCATGGTGAAGGTTGCAAGGGAAAGAAGAGCAATGCCTCTCTGCTGTCTCCCGGAGTAGATCGCCATATGGGAGATCCTCGTCCGCCTCCCCCCAAATTCGCTCCTCTGCTGCCGCACCGTCTGCCGCAGCTGGCTTAGGGTCACCTTCACCCGCTAGTTTCTCCTTGCCCACCACAGCCACCAGCTGTCCCTTCCCATTTTCTCAGGCGTTGAGTACCGCAACATTGTCCACCACCAAGACCTCGCCTTCAACCACCAGGTCGCAGACGAGCTCCAAACCAATTTTTTTTAAACTATGATGATTTTTATAGCAAATTCGGAAACTATACACCCTAATAGAGAAAAATCAAAAGTATCATCCTGTCGGCCTCCTGTTGGCCGAAAAGGGACTTTTCGGCCTCCTGTTGGCCGAAGAGGGACTTTTCGGCCAACTGTTGGCCAAAAAGTACTTTTCGGCCAACCGTTGGCCAAAGAGTCCCTCTTCAGCCAACAATTGCTCTACTTTTTAAAAAATTCATATCAAATAGGATTTTTAGTATTTTAATTTGATTCTTTTTGCATTAGATTAAAAAATTTATGAAGTTTCTGTAAATATCAAGTTTGACTAGATTTGAAAGTTTGAATTTGAATTTTCATGAATTTTCTCAAATCACTAGATTGACTATAATTTGAGCTAGGAGTATTCTTTTTAGATGATTCTTTTTACTACTGGTTCTTTGTGAATTTGTTTATCAGTAGTAATTAATTGGTGAATTTTATAATTATTTAAAATTAGGTTTTTATGAAAACAGTTCTGTTTTAGTGTTTTATAGGTTTTATGCTATTTCTTTTAATTTTAATTCCTTTAAATTTTTTTCTTTAGTATTTTTGACATATTCTTTTTGTTTCTGTTTAGTTATCAGTAGCTATTTTATCTGTAATATATTTTTGTATTTTATTTCTTTTATCCTACTAGAAAACTTGTTTTGAGCTTCATAGGAGTTTATATTTAAAAGTGCCTTGTAAATCCTGTACAACCATTGCCGTTTTATACATGAAAAAAGTACTTTCCCGCAATCTTTTTCCATCCATTTTCTTTGCCGCCATTTTCTTTCCCGCCATTCTCTCCCGTCACACTAAGGAGTGCTGCATCGATGGAGGATGACGATGATGCCTTCATGTGGAGTGTGAAGCACTGTGTGAGAGAAGTCATAAGTGTGAAACACTCTCCGATGATGATGACGAAGCTGCAAACACTTATGACTTCTCTCAGACAATGTTTCACACTCCACCACCACCACCGACGCAGGAGACACAGACCGTGTCAGACGATGTTATCTACGATCGTGGACACCATGAGGCTCGTTTTATAAGTTGAGAAGTGAAGATGGCGACAAAGAAGATGACGGGAAAGAAGATGGCGGGAGAGAATGGCGGGAAAGAAAATGGAGGGAGAGAATGGCGGGAAATAAAATGGCGGGAGAAAATGGAGGGAGAGAATGGCGTAAAAACCTAATTTTAGATAATCCTAAAATTCACCAATTAATTACTACTGATAAACAAAGTCACAAAGAACCAGTAGCAAAAGGAATCATCTAAAAAGAATACTCCTAGCTCAAATTATAGGCAATTTAGTGATTTGGGAAAATTCATGAAAGTTCAAATTCAAACTTTCAAATCTAGTCAAACTTGATATCTACAGAAACTTCATAAAATTTCTAATCTAATGCAAAAAGAATCAAATTAAAATACTAAAAGTCCTATTTGATATGAATTTTTTAAAAAGTAGAGACAGGCTGAAGAGGGACTCTTTGGCCAACTGTTGGCCGAAAAGTACTTTTTGTCCAACGGTTGGCCGAAAAGTCCTTTTTGGCCAACGGTTGGCCGAAACAGGAGACCGAAAAGTCCCTTTTCGGCCAACAGGAGGCCGACGGGGTGATACTTTTGATTTTTCTCCATTAGGGTGTATAGTTTCCGAATTTGCTATAAAAATCATCATAGTTCCAAAAAAAATCCTCCAAACCATCGCCAAGATTAGCAAGAGGTTTGTCTAGAGGCCATGTGCGACGGTATCCTCGTCTTCTTCGAGTATTGCATTACTGACACCTCCCGGGTGCGTAAGCACCCTCTATGAATAGTAAATTCGGAAAAAATATATAAAAATTCTGAAACTTTGCTGCATAAAAGATGGTCAAACTTCATAGGTTCTTGCAGTTTTCAGTGACAGCATGGCGGAACTGATCACTGCCGTTATGATGTGCTCGTCCCTCCCATGTCCGTGTCGTTACTATTCTCTCGGGCTTGCCATCATCGACTGGTCGTCACCGATGAATGATCTTCCCATGGTACATGTCGACATGGACATCTGTCGTGCCATCTCAGGCTATAGACTTGGTATGATGTGGCCGTGTGGGGGAGAAGAATGATGTGCCAAGGCAGACGATCGAGTTCCCTATACCTGACCCGGAGACATACATCATGTTAACCCAAATTTGATTTGATCTGGAATTTGTTTTCGTAAGGAGCTCAAAGTGCTCAAAACTAAGTCAAAAGTCAAAACTACAAACGGACCCAATCCCCTTTATAATTTTGTTCTTTCTTGAATAGTACATAGATCACGGCAACTCGACTTGTTCCATATCGGCCGTCATGGCAAAGGCTTCAAGGGCAAGAAGAGTGACACCTCTATGTGGTCTCCCGGAGGAGATCGTCATATGGGAGATCCTCGTCCGCCTCCCCCATGTTCCCTCCTCCGCTGTCACGCCGTCTGCCGTAGCTGGCTAAGGGTCACCTCCACCCACTAGTTTCTCCTTGCCCACCACAACCACCAACCGTCCCTTCCCATTTTCTCGAGCGCCGAGTACAACGGCGACATTGTCCACCACCAAGACATCCTCGCCTTCGACCACCAGGCTACCGATGAGCTCCACACCATGGCCAAGCTTGTCAAGAGGTTCCGCCTAGAGGCCTCATGCCATGGCCTCCTCGTCTTCTCTGAGTGTTGCATTACTGGCACCTACTTCCACGTTTGTAACTTGGCCACTCGTCAGCATGCACCCCTCAGGAGATTGGTGGATTTGGAGATCCTCGGGATGTACCCATAGAGTTGAACCGGTGAGTATCGGCTTCTACTACACAGGAGCCGCCACGAGAAGTGCACGAGGGAAACTCTGCTACCTGAAGGTCAAATTGGCTGCTAAGTCTTTGCGTTGGGCTCCGAATAGCAACCTAGGTACATTGGATGGCATGAGTCAGTGTTCCCATGCCTCAACGCACCTGCCCTGGTCCGTGGCGACCTGCATTGGTACCCGATGCATTATCATAGTGAGGACGACTCAATGGAGAATCAGACCGAAAGCAAACATGTCATAGTATTCGACACCATAGCTGAGTCCTCTCAGCAGATGCATTCTCCGGTTGTTCCTATCAACTCATATTTTCGTCGGATGGATGGTACCATTTGCAGAAGCTCATACATTTTGGAGATAGTTGGCACACTCTGCATCTGTACCCATAACACCACCAAAGAAATTGTCGATATATGGATGTTGCAGAATTACAAAAGCGAGGTTTGGGACTTAAAGTATCGAATTAAATTGCCGGTTGCATAAATCAGGGGCAATTTGAAGGTTTTAATGAGTATTGGTATGTGAATGTTGTTTCAGTGGACAGTGACGTACTCTTGCTAATCAGTTTTGGTCGTTGGGTACTTCATGTTGATAGTGATGGCAAATTGGTTGCTAATTTCCATTGAGGTGACGAAGGCCTATGTAAGTATGAATTTCGACTAAAACAAACCCTTGTCCCACACACCTTCTTTTCGGCTCTAGAAAGTTATGATTGGTCACCTTTTAGATGATGTTTGTTGAATGAGGCGTTGCTTCTTAACGGCCTAACTGTTGTATCCTCATGAGGTTTAATATCTATGAACTGGATCAAGTATGAGCCTCCTTGCTTTTTATCTTTGTATATTGTATATATAAAGTCATGATCAGAACCTTCATCTGTTATCTGGCTGATGAAATCTATGCTTGTTTTTTGGGCTTAGGTGCCTATTGCGCGTGGTGATGCTAAAATTACGAAGTCTTTTTATGCTACTTTTGAAATATTTTCCAGCTACTCCACGTCGTGTCTGTATTTTCTTGGGCTGAGGACTTTTCTTATTTATCCACATGGTCTTCTTAGTACTCAGTTGTTAGCAATATATATGCCTCATCTCCCTATTTCTTGAGCCAAAGAATTGACTTCATATTTTCTATCTAATGGTCTTCTTAATAGTCAATGTTTGGTGTTATGTCTGTCTAACCTTTCTTAAAACAGTTATAGTACGTACTTTTTTAGCAATCGATGTGCCTCATATCCCTATTTCTTGAACTGAACAATAGATTTTTCCTAATTATCTAGTGGATTTCTTAGTATGTAAGGAATGGATATTAACTTTATTTCTTGATGTTCTATCTGGGAGAGGGGGCGGGGGGTAGTGTGCGTGCAAGGATAGTAAGGAGGCAACACTTGGAGAACTATGCATGTGTAAGGGAAACACCGAATGAAGAGTGTGGGATGTTTGAGTTAGAGGATTAAGAAACACACACAGTTCCGGTGTGATGTTGGTGGTGTTGCTGGCGCTTCGGGTGTCTCTTCTCCTGTCTTCATCTGCGAGTGCCACCGTCCATAATGGGTGACAACTACGACAACATCAACGAGGAAGTTTACTCTACATACACTCATACACAAGCGCTCATATACACGCTCATACACTCACCCCTATGAACGCACACACGCACATCCTACCCCTATGAGCACCTTCGAGAGACTGAGCCGGCATATCATCTTGAGATTTACGAAGCCACCGTAGGCGCCTCGTCGTCGACGGGAACGTCTCCTCCCACTGAAAGCGCGTCGCCGGAATTCCTGAAATAAATCCAGGAATAATACGAGCACCGGGATTTGAACCCTGGTGGGTTGGGGATACCACTGTCCACCTAACCATCTCAACCACAGGTTGGTTCGCGCTACATGTACTTCCTAGTGAGTGATTAATAGGTCCATCTTTGCAAAAGCATGAGATTCAGTAGACAACAAACAGTGGTCCCCTCGTCCCCCACGTCAACCATGAGTGGCGACATAGGGGAAACCCTCGCCGCTGCACCGAGGCCACTTCCCCGCCGCCCCTGTCCGCATCGCCGTCACCGGAGGGACGCCGGCAAAGCCCTGCTGCGCCCCGGGATGGCCGCGGCAGGGCGGCTTCATCCTGTGCCGCGACGCCCCCCAACCTCCATCTCCCTCCCACAGATCCGATCTGGTGCATCATGGGGTGATCTTCTCCGACGGTTGCGCCCCCTCTGTCGGTCTTGTGCGGTAGCACGGCCTCGGCTCCTCCTCCCTAGCCTACTGCGATCCTCGGAGGTGCAGCTCCTCTTGCTGCTGCTGTTGGTTGGCTCGAAGCCTATGGGGAGATGGACGGGCTTGTCGAGTCTTGGTTTGACCTCGGTGCAGGCCGCTCCTAGGCTCTGATCCTCCCCCGTGCTGCAGTGCGGGCTGTGGGTCTAGGCTTTTGTCGACGGGCAGTCCATGACTGTACGACGACGCAGTTGGGGGCCGGCGCGAAGCTGGTCTGCATGACCCTACTGGTCTTCGCGCGAAGTCACCGCTCTACCCGTGATCAGTCCTCTTTGATCTAGCCATCAGCGAGTTCCAGACTTCTCCTTCAAAGGGAAACCAAGGACTGGCATATATCACGCTCTTCGGACACCTTGTTTGGATTCGGGTTGGTCGTGTGCACCCGCAATAGCAGCATAACCAGCTTTGCCAGGGTATCACGAAGCTCTGTTTTTGTTGACACCTTGGGACATGTCTGCACCAAGATTTCCATGGGTTCAACACATGCGGAGAATGCCATGGCATGATTGGATGACGTGCAAGAACCGATGGCGGGTCTTGGAGGCGATGAAGAGTTTGCTTCACAGGCAGTTGTTCAGACTTGGCTTGCGGGATGTGGTCTCATCCATGCCACACACGAGTTCTTGTGAGCCCGGTGGTACTTGACTTGTAGTAGTAGCCTCCGCAAGTGGGGGCAGCAGCATTGGGGGACTTCTTTGTTGGTGGTGCTCCTTGGAGTACCGAGTCATGTTTTTCAAGGTGAAAACCCAAGGTCTGTCCTTTATTGGTGGTGCCTAACAGTGGCCTTGTTGAAGGCATTGTTTTTGAGAACGCGGTCTTTCTTCAGGGTGAAAACCTATGATCTTTGATCGGGCAACGCAACGCTTGTGCATTGTTTCCTTCCCGGAGGCGTTGCTTTTGGAGAACCTTCTTTGTAGTCCAGATGCTGTATTTGGTGGTGGTTAGAGTGCTACTACTTCGGGTGATTGATCACCATGGCAAGGTCATTTTTTCCTTTTCTTTCTCATTTTTTTGTTTTTGGTCGTGTGCATCCTAGATCTTTTTGAGCATCCTGTTGGTGCCGAGGCTGGGTGTAATTGGTATCTACTTGATATTAATATGTTCCCCTTTTCAAAAAAAAAAAGAAAACAAACAATGAATCATGAAAACAAAAATAATAATATTTCCTCTATTTTAGCATTTCAAATTAGCTTTAATTCTAATAGATGCAGGTAGGTTTTTGAAAGTTGCACTGAGTATTTGACTGATCGCTTTGATCTATGTACTTTGGGTTTTATCATTTATGTGACTAGTTATGCCCCACTACTCAGTTTGCCACTGGTTATGTCTCACTACTGTTTTGCCACTAGGAATTTCAATTGCTCAAAAATGCCATCGCTTTGTTAGGCGCATGCACAAAATTGCCACTAGACACCATTACCGTCAGCTCAAATCTCGTTTTCCATGTTATAATGACCAATACCTATGGACCAACATGTCAACTCTCCCTCTATCTCACCACAATAAGAATAAGAATACCATTACGGCCAGCTCAAATATCGTTTTCCTCTATTTGTGACTTCAGATTAAGAATACCATTGGCAACGGAGCAAGAGGCTGAGAGAATTCATTCAATTTTGAACCTCTAAAATAAAGGCTCGGGAAAATTGGTGAAAAAAATAATCTAAATCTGCTAGATTCTTCAGCTCAAGCAGCACTAATCAAATGAAAGAAGAGGTGAAACATGCTTTGGACATTAGAAGACAAGCACTGGAAGAAAGTTATCTTGGCTTCCCAATGGCCATAGGAAGTACTACATGAGCTTTTCAGAAGCTATGCACAAGAGTAAGAAACATGGCGGGAGATGGAACAGAATTGGCGGTCATGCAGACAGTGCCACTGTTTTCAGTGAGTTGTTTTAATCTCTCAAAAACAACTTGCAAGAAGATAACAACAACAATATCCAGATTTTAGTTGAGAGGCGGGAGGAGAGGAGATAAACAAAAATTGCATTGAGGGAATTGCCCAGACAAAATTAGTAGGAGGCATGGGGTTTAGAAATCTTCAAATATTCAATTTAGCCATGTTGGCAAAAAATGATGGAGATTGATAACAAAACCAGAATCCTTAAGTGCATGTGTCATGGCTGAGAATTGCTATCATGGTACATATTTCCTAAATGCTAAAGAGAGAAAAAAGGCAGTTCACATGTGTGACAAGCAATCCTGAAGGGTAGAACAGTAATAGAACTGGAATTAATTAAAATAATATGTGATGATCTATCAACCAACATATGGAAGGTTCGATGGATCCCAAGGATTCCAGGATGCAACTTCAACATAAGTTTGAGAGCTCATTAATGATGATAGAAGAAGTTGGAACATTCAAAAATTGAATAGTAATCTATCTCCTTAATGCAAGTAGCATAAATTCTTAATATTCCTTTGGGAAGATTAGACCAGGACCTATTGCTTGGGTGAAGAAAGACATGGAATCTAAACAGTAAAAAACAGCCTAAAGTATTAGCAAAGCAGTTCAGAGTTGAAAGCCACCATCACCAAGGAATAGCATTAAGCTCAACTACCGAAGAAAACAAGTCGTGGAAGAAACTTTGGAGCTTGCCAACTTCCCCAAAAGTAAAAACTATTCCCTCCGTCCGAAAATACTTGTCATTAAAATGGATAAAAAAAGATGTATTTAGAACTAAAATACGTCTAGATACACCCCTTTTATCCATTTTGATGACAAGTATTTCCGGACGGAGGAAGTACTTGGTGGCGTGACATTAAAGGTTTCATTCCGCTATATTGTAAAAAGACACATTGAAAAATTAATAACCGTGTCAAATGTGTCGCAAATGAAGATGTTATCTTCTATGCTTTGATAGAATGTCGTTGTACCTGTATTCCGGGAGTTTTTTAAGAAATGTTATGGCGTTAAGCTCTCCAAACTACAGGGGTTAACCTGGGCCCAAGACATTCTATATAATGATATATGTGGAGCGGAGAAGGCATGATATATTTTGTGCGGCATGTGCCAAGCGTGGACATCAAAATAACAGAATTCATGGAGAATCCTCAATTTATCCAATTCAAGTCTGGGCCATGCATGCCGCCATCTTATTAATTATTCACAACAGGGGCGGAGCCAGAAAATTTGTCCATTGGGTTCACTCCAGACCTACATTCTATAAGCTTTATTTTGGTTTGCCAAAGTATGTACCAACTCTCGAAAAATTTCCTTATTTTTGACTCTTCTAACTCATCATGGCCTCGAAAAGTTAAGCCTTAATGCAACAAGTATCTCAATGAATCAATGAAATCATTAAGCCAGATTCGATTTTACTTTTTTGTATGGTCAGTTTGCTTATCAAGAGCAACCTGAATTGACTGAACTTGATTCATCAAAGCAACACATCTTTCTATTATTACATTATGAAAGCTAATAACACTACCCTTACCCTCATGAGTATATAGTCTGCTTTTCTTGTTCCAACCGTTCTAGCCGTTAATTGCAAACGCACCAGCCCCAGCTTATCCCTCGTCGTAATCTTTGAAAAGGTAGCCGAAGAAGGCCTAATTCACTTTATCATTATACTCAAGTCAAGAACACTACTCATCAACAATCTAGATTAAATCTCCATTGAGTATCTCCAATCTCCCTCTGTGGATAATCAAAATCAGACGATGGCCTATAAGGTCCCCTCGTTAAATATTTGCACCTTCTCTCATCTTGCTTCTTTGGGTTTCTTGTGTACTCAGAAATTCTCATTCGATCATCCGTATCATAAGGCAACTCATCTAAGTTAATTTCTGTATGAGTAGTAGGCTTCGGGAGACATAACTGCAGTGACATTCGATGCACTTTGCCTAGGTCTAATTGATGACCTCGATGTGCCTATATCATTATCTTGATCTAGTGACCGATTTCCCTTTGAAAAATACCGCTCCATAAAGAAGATCAATCAAAATGCATGGATTTCTTTATAAGACTAGGGCAAAACAATCATTGTTGTATTGGGCTATTAGGTCATCAGATAGAACATAGACAAGAGAGAGAGAAGATGCGGCAATGTAATCTAATTACCTCAACTTTTGGGATTTAATTGTTGCCGATGTCGATCTGCGGCTGCTTGCTTGCCGTGGTTATGCGGCGGTGGCCGGGTCGCCAAGCAACACGAAGAGGCGAGATGGGAGTCAAAGAAACGAAAAGACGAATGATGAAAAAATACAGACGATAGATGAGGCGTGCCGCGTGTGGCTGCATGTTTGCGTGACTCACAGACTCATGGTTTAGGCATGTGAATGGATTAGTGGGCTGTTGCCTTTGGGCCCTTTGTTCCACGTGAGGTATATTTGTTGGGGTCAAACAAGATATTTTATTGGGTTCACGTCGCGTAAATACGTATATATACAAACGTATCAAGCAAAATCCATTGGGTTCACTTGAACCCAATAGCTCTACGCTGGCTCCGCCGCTGATTCACAAAAGACCTTACAAATGAATACAACAGTAAGTCTCAAGCTACTGTCTATGCAACATCTATCACTACTCCTATCCAGTTGATGCAGGGATGCTGATAGTCCGGGACTAATACCACAGACCTTGTAGCCAAGCCTAACATCTAAGACCTGGGGCCCCAACCTAGCCACTTGCCAGGTTCGAGGCACACACTGGTCCGGCGCGCTCTTAGAGGCCGCCGCCAACTGCCACCGTTCCATCTTTAGAGCTGTAGTGATGCATCAACCTTGCTCGGTCTAGCTGTCGTCGACGCCACCACGACGCCCAACGGCACCACCTCCCTACGCGCAAACGGTTGAGCACGTCGCGCTCACCACTGATACACCTCAGCACCATGCTGCCAAGTACCACCAGCCGACACAGATTGAAGTCGTTGGAAATTCTGTCATGCATAGCACCTGCCGACTAGGCATGACAAAGCGTAGCACCTGTCGTTCAGGCATGACTTGACATTTCCACCGAAGCTCCGTGCAAGAGGAAGCCGCTCCACCTCCTACCTCTGACTTCCAGCGCTGCTCCACAAACGATGCTCCCAAGAGAGAAACGACACTGCAGTGCCGCCATCATCAGATCTGGAACACCAAATCCTATGGTTTCCCGCGAAGCAGCACGAGTGGGTCGACAGTAGTTACACAACGATGCCTTCATCAAGGTAACGGCGTAGAACGCCGCCATTGCCTATTGTCGGCTCGGTTTTCACCGACAACCATGTCTCCCCAACTCGCAGCCGGGACTAGATGATGGATCTCGAGATCCGATCACCAAGCCTCTGGTCGGCCACCTCCGACGAAGAAGATGACCACCACCACTGGCTACACCGGCCAGAACAGATCTGCCAGAGATGCCGCGAGCAGTCCACCAGGCCCTCGACGATGTCGCCGATCTAAAGCGAGATGACCTGCCGCCGAAGACCGCATCGCGCCGCCGTCCGATCCAGGTCAGCCGCCCGTGACCCGAGGCAAGGCCGACCACCGCTGTCGTCATGGAAGCCATCACCGTCGCTTCTAGATCGGCTGCACCTCCACACGTGTTGGGGCCCCGCCACTCCTGAGATGCGGGAGGGAGGAAGGGCCCCACCACCGCCATCGGCCTCCGAGCGCAGGCCGGCAGCGTCCTTCGGCGGCGGCGGGAGGAAGGGAGGAAGATGAGTTAGGCCCCGATGGCGGCTAGGGTTGGGGTGCCACCCGAGTCGCCCGAGCGGGGACGACACGGGGGTCACGTCCGGTTTGTGTAGACAAGGAAAAACCCCCAAAGCAATCCTTTATATTGGGGAGAATTTCACTTCCCCGGCCTCTGCACCAACTATGGATGCATACGACCTTTTTAAGTACGAGTACTAGGATTTTTAATCTCGATTACGCACCGAGCCTAGTCCTCAAAAAATGCGTGAGTACCAGGAAAGCCTGGTCCTCAAGAATAAATAGGAATCTAAATTCGCCTCCGTGAGGATTTAAACCCAGGTGTTGGGTTTGTACATCCACTCCCCCAACCAGTTGAGCTTTTTTTTAGAAAAGGAGGATGACCCCGGCCTCTGCATCTGGAAGATGCATACGGCCACTTTATTGATTATTCTCGAGGACCTTACAAAGTATTACAACAATATGCCTGAATCCACCATCTTGGCAACGTATGCCACTACTCCTATCCATATGATGAAAGGGTGCTAGCTGGGCAAAATACCCGGACCACTCACCTAAGCCTATCATCAAAAGCCAGAAGCCCCAGCCGAGCCACATACCGGGTCTCGGGCATAAACTGGTCTGACGCACTCACATGTGTCGTCGCCGCCATCTTCCACAGGTCCGTCTTCAGAGCAGATATTGAGGCTTCTACCGTGTCAGGACCGTCTGCCATCGACGCCACCTTGATGCCAGACAACTGCCTCCTTCTGCGCGAGTCCATCACCGCGCATCAGGCGCCGAGTGTCCACTGCACCATGCCGTCGAGATCCGCCGTCATCAATGTGTAGGATGAAGCACCGCTCCACCAAAAAAAGCCGCCCACTGGTCTCTCGATCTCGTGTACGCCTCCAAGAATGACGCCCCCAAGGAGGAAACGACACCAATGTGTCACCGTCATTCGATCTACTGATCTAGGGTTTCCCCCGGAGGTAGCAGATAGAGGTCTGGAGCTTCTCCACGGCGATGCCTTCAAGAAGGTAATGACACAAAAGGGTGCCGCCAACGCCGGTCTTGGCATGAACCCGAGCACGAGGTTTTCACCCGGATCCGCTTGAAGAACCTCCATCAAGCATCGTGTGCATGAGTCGCCGCCGATCTGAGCCGCCGCACATCGAGCAGGCCGCACCGGCCAGATCAGATCTGTCCGAAGGGCACACCACGCATGGCGCCGACCCAACCACCAGGTCCTTCATGCCGCCACCGCCGATCCGAGGTCAGATGGTCTGTGGCCGCAGACCCGGCCGCCGCCGCAGAACACTGCCAAGGCCGCTGCCCGAAGCAGGGCTGGACGCCGCACCCGCCACCATCGCCGCCCTAGGCCGAGGCAGCCGCCGCGCCACGCCACCAAGGCCAGATCGGCCGTGCCACCCACGCCGCGGGGCTCCGCACCACCCCCATAGCGCAGGAGAGAGGGGAGGCCCCCGTCACCGCCGTCAGCCCCCGGGCTATAGACCGGCGGCCCCCAACCAGTTGAGCTAGGTGGGCACATGATATGGGTCTGGATTTCATGTTGAGTGCAAAACCAACGGGACAAGGAATCAAAACAAAAACCAAGACCAGCTGGCAATGTCCACAGGAAGGCTTCTATAAAGTTAATGTAGACGCAACCTTCAATGCAAGAGAAGAAAAAAGAGCTTCAGAATTAATAATCAGAGATGCTGATGGCATTGTAGTAGCGGCGAGCTGTAAGTGGTATGACTCGATCCCTAATGCTTTAGCAGGAGAAGAATTAGCTTGTAGAGATGGAGCCAAGACGTTGAACAAACTGAATATTCAACGAAGAACAATGGAGACTGATTCTCAGGAGCTTGTGTTATTTTGGAGATCCAGGAGGCATCATAGAGCTAGCATCTTGCCGATTATTAATAAAGGGAGTACCTAGAACTCATCTAGATGAGATATAATTAGGTCTCATTCACTTTGAAAACAAGAATAGATACAACTCACGTCAGCACACACACATTTTATAGCATCACATCCAATCTCTACTCCTAATGGACGAGTCCGTACATCTTTCGTTCGTTCGTTCGTACCCCCATCGATCCCCGCATAGCCCCACCGATCGATCCCCACCCCCACCGATTTTCTTTTCTCCAAAAACCGCCCTCCCGCACCTTCCCTCATTGATCTTCGGTTTTTGGGTTTTTTCGCTAAGAAAAAACCTGCACCTACCATACCATGATCTTCCTTGCCCCATTGCGTGGAACCCTTCCTTCCGACCCATCCTCAAACTGCTGCGCTGTCAAGCCTGCCTGGGTTTTCTATTCCCCTTCCCCGTGCCGTGCCCCTGCCCATGGATCCCTTCTCGAAGAAGCACAAGCTGGACGAGAACAACGTTGTCGTCGCGTCCCTCTCAGCCGATCTGCCCGTGCATGGGCTCAACAATGACAACGTCGTGCGTTTCCTTGAATCATCGTCCCGCGATCTGGTCGATGATGTGGGCGCTGCCGTGGAGATAAACCTCGAGTGGTGTTCGAGTTCGCCGAACGGCATGCTCAGCAACAGCGAGTAGCTGCACGTCCAAGCCGATGAGGTGCTCGGGAAGACGGGCTCAATTACCTGCACAACTTCTCCTCGATGCATTCTTCCGCCAAGCTCTCAAACTTGGGCCTCGCGCTCGCAATCACCACGGACACCGAGGACGACGCCGTGTGGATGACCCGGCAATGTAAGTTAACGGCTGCTGCCAAACTTTATGAAAAATTCAGTTTCGTCAGACGAGCTGTCAAAGTTCAGTTTCAACAGTTAGGATTTTCTTCATTTAGTGAGATACGCCAAGCTGCGAGTCTTGTTCATTGTCTTCTGCCTCGCTTGAGTTTGAGTCGGGGCTGACAGACATCGCGTGAGTTTGAATTGGGGCTGATAAGATGTAGCGGGCACGCTGAACACGCAGGAGAAGAACAACGAGCGATGGGGCACACACACGCATGCTACACACGGCGACCATGGCGTCAACCCCGACCACGCCGTGCAGGTCCCTCGGTCTTGACCGAGATTTTGCCTCGCCGGTCCAGCCCGGTCCAAAAGGCGGCTCGGTCAGGGACCAGACCGTGTCCACCCATAGCTATTGCAGCAATCAACTCCTGGTTCACGCTCGATGGCGTGCGGCGCCGCTGCAGACCGTGACCCAGCCATCTCCAGGATGTTTTCGTGCGGGCCTCGGCTGGGAGAACTAATGACCTGGGAACCGCGGAGGGCCTTAGCATGGGCCGCTACAATGTCTTCATGCCCGTACTACTATTGTTTCAATGTCTACCCATCATCTACTCATCTGCAGGTTTTCTTTTGTTGCATAATTTCCGGAACCTATTTTTGTTAATGACCGAGAGGATTGATGCTATTGGGGTTGCTAGGAAACAGATTTTTGGAGTTATTTATTTTGTCCCTATTGTACTACATCAATCTATCATAATTCGGTGTTATCTTTCATCAGTTTGTTTGTTCATGCAGGTATTGGAGAATTAAGATGGCTATTATGCATCCGAATAGATTCGTATCCAAGGCTAGCTATGCATGATCCATTGATATCCTAACGTCCTAAGCACATTTGGAATTTACTACATTGTTCCATGCATGGACATCAAGAGAAAATGAAGGCTCGAGAGACTCTGACTGTGTATATATTGACTCCATTCATGTAAAGGTTAGTTTGTTTGCCTGTACTTATTATGTGGTAGAGGAGATTATAACTAGGTTAGATTACCTGATTTTCTCACTATTGAAGGCTAAAACATATCAGATGCACATAATGATCCTTCAAAATTTTGTTGTACCAGTTAAGTTGTCCCTCAGATGATCTAGGCATGCTCTAGCGCTTGTGTCGCTTTGATTCATTAGGGGCATATGCATAAGATAAACCGAATAGTCATCTTCTCCATTATTTGATTTTGCTTTGTTTGTGCCAGTGGAAAATAAATTTACTGGACATACACACTTATCAATTGCTTCTTTAAAGTAACTTGAACTTTACTTGATTTTGCCCTTACCTCGATTAATGAAGACTAACTATTCTTTTGTACATTATACTTGTCGGCTTGTCGCCCTTGAAGTGTTTAAAGGGTATTTGTAAGTTGAAATTTTTGAGAAGTTCCAAGTATCAGAAGAAAATCTTGTGATGTCAATCAACCTTACAAAAGCAGCAAAGTGGTAATGATAGAAGAACGATAGTTTGCTTTATGTTGGTTTTGTACTAAACGTATTCCTTTCTTAAAACCCCCGCCACCTTCAAAGAGATCTAAGTATTATGGAAATCAAGCAAATTATGTAGCGATTTGGGTCTACTTTCTCATTATAATTAGAATCCAATTCCTCTTTGCATTTATGTAGGGGTTTTTTCTCACCATGGTTATTACTATATTGAATCTTAAAGGAACCACACTAGCTACATCTGTGTAGGAACTTTAGTAGCGATGTGTGCATACTCTGCCACGTCAGAGTGAGGAGGAATTTTTATTTTTATTCACCCAACTCTGTAATTTTTTTGTCTATACAGGTGGTCTATTTTTAATCTTGTGATTTTCTTTGCTTCGGCTGTGCTCATGTCTGAATTTGCATGCAGCCAGGTCATCCGGACTGAATTTTAGGCTGCTGTGGCACAAAACACGGGAGCCCATAGGAGAACAAAAGAGCTTTAAAAGTTGTTTTATTTTTTTCACCTAAATTGGGTTTTCCCTGTGTTTCATCACAAAAAAGATTATTTTGTTTTACGGTTAGAGAGTAAAGACACATGCATTGTGTGTCTTTCAAGATTTGTCATACAAAAATTAGTACATCATCATTTAATCGCGGTAGCCGGTAGAACCGTTCCATTTGTAAATCAGACATAATATGTCATCATCTTTCGCGATACAGGGTATTTTCTTATACTTGCGAAGATTTTTTTAAAAGAATGCAGGCGATGGTAAAGCGAGATGACAAACATTTGAAATAGCGGTAATGCCAAAAAAAGGTGGTACAAAGGGAGTGAAGGTGGAGGGAAAAGAGGTGCATCGAGAAAAGATGATGTCACTTTGTCTTCTTGCATGGAGAGAGTTATTAAGGAGAAAAGAAGCATAAGAGAGTAATTGATGCATGTGTTATCTTGTAGATGCATTTATTCAGTGTAATCTCTTAGATGCATTTATTCAGTGCAATCTTGCAGGTGCATTTATTCAGTGGTTCCATTGTGTTCGTTGGACATGCCTCTTTTTATTATTTGATATCATTTAACTGAAGTTCATATTATTCCTTTATCTGATTGTAGCTTCGAAGTTTGATTACAACAGTCATTGAGACGACATGCACAGTTTCTAAATTTACCAACTGCTTGTCATATAATAATATCTTCTCTTCTGCCAAATGGATAATATTTTGACCTATGTTTTCTCGTCCCACGCAAGTAATGCACGAAAGGCCTAATGCCTTGTGAGTGTGTATAGTAGCTACCAGTAGGTGGTGAAACTATCCGCCTTCTTTAAAGCATGTATAACATGCTAGCTGATGTGTTGGAGATGCTTTGCATTGTTCAGATGCAATGTGTTTTCGCTCAATTAGATCACTTCTTCTAATTATTTATAATTTATATTTTACTTCTTATAATTCTAAGACAATTTTTGCGACTTGGAATCTGTAGCATCATTATTTTGTCTGTGCCTGATCCATTAATACTGATTTGAGAGAAATGTGCTTCCAAAATGTTATCTTCATAGTGACATTGCAGTTGTTTTTTCCAGTATTTATGACAAGAAATAAGCACATGTGTCAATTTTGGAGCAGATGATAGATTTTGTGTTGATTTGATTATGACTATTCATATAACTGATTATGTTTTGCCCCATGAGAATTAGGATGGGCTTTGATTAGAGGCCCAGATTGCTATAAATGGTTATGGTGTGAATCAAATTCATACTAAAGGGGCTCTTGTGGTTGCAAGTGACCGGGGGAAGATTGCCGACATTCGCCCCACTATCGGCAATCCATGTGATGATCTACTCACCGCAATCCGAGCGGGCATGAGCTGCAACATCTCCTAGGAAAATGGCCGATGAGGAAGAATTGACTGTAGGGGAATGGTGGATCTAGGTGGAGTTGGATTTAGCCGGTGTGGGACGAGCTCGAGTCATGTAGGGGAAGGAAAGCTACCTCCATTAGTCAGATAGAATAAAGGGACTTGAACGACTCCGTTACTCTAGAATCTCGTCTTGGATGGCCCATTTCATGGACTCGCATCGAGCAATATTCACTGTTCGAAAGAAGGATACATAGATTACATCTGGGCCTATGTGTGTAGGGTTGTGAATCTCGGAGCGACTTGATGGGAGGGATAACAAGCACACCTGTGCTCTAGCACAAAATAGCACTTTCGCATCATGGAGTGCATATAACATGCTTTTCATGATCTATGCCTCCAATACGAAGTCCTTTTAGTTTATATCATGAGTTTATGAAATTTATTCCCTAATATATGTGATAATTTTGGATGTACCCAAATCTATCTTTTTTTACTTTAAACAAATTACACTCCATTCTTTGATAAATATGTTTTGAGTAAACTTATTTTTTTATCATAGGCATATTTCAACAGTTAATCCAGTCCGCGGCATCACAAGTTTATTCCATGGAATGTGACTATGTCACAATCTTGCTACAAAATGTTTATTTTAAAAACTGATTGCATGACAGACATCACCCTAAATTCTTGTTTCTCACACGACATTTGGTATCCTTTTTTGGGGCACATATAAGTTATCTATAATCTAAGGGATGACCAAGTGGAGAATTATTTTGAAGTCGGACAAGCCACTCAATAGTGTTGCAAAGGTGGATGTGGGGGAAGAAAAACGGAAGAAGAAAGGATTATGGGAGAGGGAGGGGACGGCAAAGATGACGAAGAGATGCATTTATCTATCACATCACGAGAATTAAATATCATCACATGTAAATAGTCTATGACTCCCATATCGCATGACATTTCTCTTTGTATATATATACATTTTTATTAGCATATTCCTCGTTGTACTTATATTTTCTTAGCCCGTGGCAATGCACGGGCATTGAACTAGTAGCTATAAAAGGTGAATAAGACCAAATTATATCTCATCTAGATGAGTTCTAGTAAAACTGATTAATAAAATACAAGAGCTTTAATTTGCTTCTAAGTCAAATTCGGAGTGTGCCTGGATACATCAGGTGCAGGATAACATCCTTCTGTGCACTAGAGAAGACTGTAAACCTGATGCTCTTGTTTGAATGGAAAAAATATTTTCTCAGCATTCACCGACATCTGACAATGAGTATCAGGACTCAGGAGAAGCAAGAGTAGAGATGTTGCATCAACAAGTATTGCACGTTTGGAAGAGGTGCGTTTTACAATGCGAAGTTATATTTATCACAGGTTATCCTTTTTTTAATTACCCAGCAACACGGATATAGTATTCTACTCCCACCGTTCATACTACTAAGTGTCGCTTATGAATGTATTCATTTAAGCGACACTTAATATGGTACGGAGGTAGTAGTAATTAGTTTTCACCAATCGACTAATTATGGCTCTCTTTTTCTAAGTGCCATCTAAATTTAATCAACTATAACAGTCATGATCTTTATTTTACAAAAAACAAATGCCATCTAAATTTAGCCAGTGTATATAGTATGTTGGAGTGGAGTTTACGGTTTAGGGGATCCTGTTTTTTGTCTGAAGATCGCATATAGACAGAAGACATCTCTGAAATATAGTGAAGCACAATGCAGATTTTTCATGAGGTGAAAAACAATCATCTCTATAAATTCATAATAAGCAGGGCTCATAATCGACTAATCATGTCAGCAGAGCAGTTCTGGATTGAAAGAAAATAAACAAAAACGTGTTGCTTGGCCACAACAGCTATTACTCCTTGGAGGGGTCTAGGACGTGCCCCGCAAAGATAACTGCGCCAGTCGCTTCCTCCATTATGTAGTAGCCAAACGGATGGTCGGCGATGAAATCCACTTATGGAGGTGGCGGCCCAAATCGGCTGCATCCTCCCATGCCGGCGTCGGCGGCGGTGACAGCTGCAGCTTCAGTCCCTTCCTCGTTTACCTCGACGACGGCCTTGTGGATGACATCCCCCACCACTATCGGCAAGCCGGAGTCGTCTTCCTCCACCATGTCAGATAGGTCGCCGTGCTCGCTGGACGGCAGTTGGAGACCCAGCTTCTTGAGGACGGCGGCGACGCTGCTATGGAAGGACAGCTTGAACTTTGGCATCCGTAGCTCGCGGAGGGCGATTTGCTGTATCGGCAGATGGTCGTGCAGGAACCCAGGCCGGGATGCCATCATGTCCAGCAGCCACCACAGGCCGTCGTGGGCGTCTGGGAGGAAGATGCACATGGAGAACTGCATGTGCCCTGTACGCCCGGAGCCGGAGTGCGCCCACGGAGCAGCAGCACGCCGGGATGGATAGGCATTGCCTGCCCATGGATTAGGCACGCTGTAGCTGTTGCCAAATGCATCATGGAGAGGGGAGTAGGGGTTAGGAGCGTAGCCAACGCGACTAGGTGTGCCATAAGGAGGATACGGCCTCGGATAGGTGTACGGGGTGAAGGGGTTGCCGAACGGAGGAGGAGGAGGAGGATAGTAATGTTGATCGAAGTATGGTGGGGGTCCGATGGGAAAATAATTTGGAGACGGACCCCTGCCCCCATGGTTGTATGCAGCAGCACTAGGGCGGGGATGGGTAGACGGAGGAGCACTAACACCACTGTGGTTGTAGGGATCAGAATCAGGACGACCCAATTGAGGAGGATGTTGTGTGGTACTAGTGCCCTCGTGATCTGGCGCCCCCATCATGTACCGGAGTTTGAGCACCTTGAACCCGTGGTGCACGGCGACGAACTGCGACTCCCGGCCCTCCATGAAGGGAACGTCAACCTGGCTGCGGTCCAGCCGTTGGAAGGGCCTATGCACGGTGTGCCTCCTGTCGAACGGCTGGTCCTCCCACTTGCCCTTGAAGTACATGGCGTTACCGAGCACCACCAGGGTCGCCCGGTGTATCGACCCCTCCGGGAGGACCGAGTTGATGAGGTTCCTTGTCGCGTGAGCCGCCCACGTGTTGACCTGACCCCGCGCTTCCTCCGGCGCACCGCGGAAGTCGACGGTGCTGGCCTCAGCCTTGTACGTGCCCACGCCGGCCTCGCGGAAGCCCGGCTTCAGCGGCCGCGACAGGTCGCTCCACACGCCGCACGCGAACGCCACGCAGGGACCGCCCGAAGCGGACCTGTCCTGGAGTGTGTCCGCTTCCAAGCGTGACACGAAGTTCTCGAGCTCGCCGCGCGACTTTGCTCCGAGGACACGGAGTATCTCGTCCAGTGTGGCGTTCCGGGCGCCGGCAGCTATGAGCGCGAGAGCGGTGTAGATGGACAGCGGTGAGAAGACTAGATTGCCGTCCGTGTTCTCCTCAGTGAGGCGCCTCGCGAGCCCGGCGGCGAGCATTGCCAGGCCACTGGATCCCGTCGGCCCTACTCCATCGAACAGCACCTGCAGGTTTCTGGTCACCGGCAACAACTCGAATCTTCTAGCAGGTAGCCGCTCGTTAATAAGTGCACCCTCATGTTTCCGTTTCCCAGTCCGCACACGGGCAGGGCCGCTGCCATTGCTAGGGTCGACGACATGCCCTGCAAACATGATCGCGCCGGACGCCTCCTCGACTATGAAATACGCGAAAGGATGGTCGGCGACGAAATCCACCCTCGGCTCCAGCATTACCATGGGAGCAGCTCCGGGAGCCGCAATCATCATGGTGAGAGCTGCGGCTTCCGTCCCTTCCTCGTTGACCTCGATGACAGCCTTATGGATGACGTCACGAACCACCAAAGGCAAGCCGGTGCCGTCGTCCTCCACCATGTCCGACAGATCGGAACCCATGCCGAACGGCAGAACGAGGCCCAGCTGCAACCAGCACCGCAGGGAGCTGCAACCAGGAATGTGCGGTGTTACAACCAACAGAGCAGGCGACAGAGGCATATGTATTTTTGCTGGAACCATGTGTCTATTTTGCTGCAACCGGCGATGGACCAACACAACGGAGGAAGCTACAACGTCGGGTTTTTGCTGCAACCAGCAACATGCATAGCTACATCCGGGAATTTTTTTGTTGCAACCGTCTAGTCTAGGAATTTGTTACATCATTCACGGCTTAGCTATGACGTGCGACGGAGGCGACGTTGTTTTTCTACTGCAACCGTCATCAACTATTGCTACATCCGTTCATGGCGGCGCTTCCATATGCATCGATGGCGATGGTATATTTGCTACAACTGTCTTCGGTTTTTGCTACGACCCGCAATGGTTTTTGCTACATCCATGCACAGCTACCATAATGGTGAGCAGCACGAGATGCTGGCAGAGCGGGGGAGGGGCAAGCCGGCCGGCGGCTGGAGGAGATGCATCCGGGGGAAACCGGCGTCGTGGGAGGCACGGCGCTCGTGGCCATGTGATGCTATGAGGTGTTTCATGGGAGGAGATGGGGAGCTAGACTGTATGCTGCAACCGGGGGCACGTGGTGATGCGGGTGAGCTGCGACGAGCGGTGTCGCGAGGAGGGAAGCGGAGGTGCTGCTGCCCTCGCTGGAGGGCGCGCTGCTGCTCACGCTGGCCAGAGGCACAGTCAGATCTAGCTATTTTCCTGCTTGCGTTGACCTACAGAAGGAAGAAGTCAATTTTTGAGGGCAGATCGAACGAGTATTATGTGCTGAATCGCAGGCCTGCTTGGCGACCGGCCCAAATTTAGGCCGGTGCGCCGGTGCGTATCACTCGCCTAATTTTTATAGTGGGCCAGTTTAAGTTACCTAGTTTGGGCTAATACGCCTTATCTACTCTCCGGGCCATTCAGTTGTCAAAAAAAACTCTCCGGGCCAGTTTCGTAATTTTCCTTTGATTCATTATCTTTGCTCATCTTTCCCTAAATTTGGTGCTGCGTACAGCTCCTTAGCCTACACTAATTTACTGGACAAATCTTTATATTTATTTTATTTAAGAAAGTTAACGTGTGAACTGCCCTATTTTTGCTTAAGGTGCATTTTCTCTAAAAAAAAAGAAGGCAGTTGAAAGGATCGGTATGGTCGACTAGAGGGGGTGAATAGGCGACTAACAAGTTTTAGCCTCTCTACCAAATTTTCGGTTAAATAAGAAAGTACGTTCTCTAGATATGCAACTAGGTGGACAATTTATATGACAAGCAACACAAAGCACGAGCAAGCACAAAGTAAAAGGCACGAAGTAAGCGCAGGTGGAATCGATGCTGACGAGGATGTGTTGTCAAAGTTCCCTTCTTTCGGAAGGTACGTCTTCGTTGGAGAGCTGTGGAGGCACAATGCTCCCCAAATGTCCCCAGGGCCACCTTATTATCCTCATGCCCTAGCACGATACAAGGTGCCACCAATCCACTAGCAGTGCCCCTTGAAGGCGGCAATCGGAACCGGATCTTTACAAACAAGGTTTGGTTCTCTCCACAACTTAATTGGAGGCTCCCAATAATACCACGAAGATTCATCACAATGAATTGTGGCTCTGAGGTGACCCCTTCCATCTAGGGTGCCCAGATACCCGAAAGTAACAAGATTCACAAGTGAAAGTATGGGGGAATCAAATTTCGTTTGGTGAAAGTGTAGATCTAGGTCTCTTCACTCAATCTCTAGCAAGTCAACACGTTTGGTTGGCTAGAGAAGGAGATCGGGCAAGAACAAGCTTAGGGCATTAATGAAGGGGGGAGAGAGAGAGGGTAAGTCAGAGGTAGAAGGACCTCCACTATTTATAGCATCCTCCAAATTCAACCGTTATGTGCAAAATCGCACAGGGGCGGGACAACCATAGGGGGTGCAGTTCAACCGCCCTAGGTCGAACTCTGCTCACGCAGAGCCACAACTGTTGGTGGCCCGGTTGTATCGGTTTAAACAAATAAATCGGGACAACCGCACGACCGCCACCTTGTACTGCACCTGAGACCCGAAAGGAATCACTGCCCTGCTTAGCCACACAGTTAGTCCACAAATTGCATTGTCATCAACACCAAAACACTTAAGACGGGAAATGCCCTTACAACAACGGGAATGAATGAAGCCTCCAACCTGAAGGTTGAGTTATCTATCTGCCTGCCACTTGGGCCAGCAGCTTGATAGGATTAGATATATGTTATATTACTAGAGACTGGGGCGCCACCTGGTGGCACCCCCTGAGGCAGGCCTTCCGTGCTCCCAGCCTGGTAATGCACATGGTTTGAACACTAATGTTATGCACGTGAACATCAGCTCATTAGCAAATTAAATGCCTCAGAATTTCTTTATGCAATCATCAGCAAGTAAATTACTCAAAGGAATGTCGCAAATGAATTTGGTCTCATTTTACATAATTAATAGTCATATTTAGAGATTTGCACACTCACAATATGAAGAACCTGGGAGACAAATCATATAGGAGTATATCTAGAAACCCTTGATTAATTTCCTTTAATATTCGCCAAGCAACACAGAGGCCTCCGATAGACTTCCACACATGTGGCAGCAATCACGATGTGCACAGAGGCCTCCGATAGACTTCTCCGTAGCTTAGTTGCTTTCACGATGTGCACATGTACAGCTCTAGAAAGAGTATTGGTGGACTGACAGCTCCACAGTTTTTGCTCCCCTACGAGTCCAGCACACTTGCCAAATCAATAATAGAAACTATTCAACTCCTGATTACAACACAATAAGAGAAATCATCTTGAGTTTTAATAAGTATTTAGAAGAAACCATCAACTGTACAACATACAGACTACGAACACTTTTTTTTGACAAAAGATAGGAGAGTCCAACAAGCAGCCCTTCAGGAAGGCAATATATAACCAAAACTAAAACAACACCAAAATCTTAGACACAACTATGCCATTCCATTCTAATAAAAAATTAACTCCCTATTTTGTTATCAGGATTTGGAGCATATTCTAAAAGGTCACATGCTTCAGGATTTAAAAGATGCTGTTGTTGGTAATTAGTTTTGTTACCATGAGATCATGAAATGGTTCCTTCTCTCTACTGCTTGCATTAGAATAGTGTAGCATGTTACTGTTTTCGGTTAATCCTATTCTGCTGCATATCCTGTCTTTGCTACTATTGTTAACTTTACCTACAATCCTAAATGATTATTATATGATGCTAGTTTATCATCAGTGACCCTACATTCCTGTCCGTATGCCATGCTATACTATTGGACCATGATCACTCGGGAGGTGATCACGGGTATATACAATTCATACATACTATACAGGTGGTGACTAAAGTCGGGTCGGCTCGTAGAGTACCCGCAACTGTTTCGGATAAGGGGGCTAAAAGGACAGCTGGTTCCATCCAGGTAGTGGTGGACCTGGGTTCCCGACGGCTCCTGAATGTTACTTTGAGATAGAGTGATAGGGCAGGTTGTGACCACCTAGGAGACATGTGAGCCTGGACCGTGGTCGGCGTCCGCGGTTATTTCAAGATAACATGCTTAACGAGATTTGGTATTTGATCTAAGTCCGGACACTGGCCTATACGCACTAACCTACTACGCGGGAACAGTTATGGGCACTCGACGTCGTGGTATAAGCCGAAGCCTTCTTGACGTCAGTGACTGAGCGGCGTGCGCCGGCTTGGACCGCGTAACGCAACTTCCTTTGTAATGGAGGTTGCTAGGTCTGGTCACCGGCCGCCCACGCAACGTGCAGGTGTGCAATGGGTGATGGGCCTAGACTCCTGCGCGCTTAGGATTTAGACCGGTGTGCTGACCTCTCTGTTGTGCCTATGTAGGGCTGCGACATGTTGATCTTCCGAGGTCGGGCATGACCCAGGAAAGTGTGTCCGGACAGAGGGATCGAGCGTGTTGGGAAATGTGGTGCACCCCTGCAGAGAAGTTTATCTATTCGAATAGTTGTGTCCCTCGGTAAAAGGATGTCCCGAAGATGTACCTCGACCTTATGACAACTAGAAACGGATACGTAATAAAACACACCCAGACAAGTTCCAGAGACAACACGGTGATCGCTTTCCCACAGGGCGACGAGGGGAGGACCGCCGGGTAGGATTATGCTATACGATGATACTTTGTTAAGTTACCAGCTACTCTCTTCTACATGCTTCAAAATGGAGGCTGCCAGAAGCGTAGTCTTTGATAAGACTAGCTATCCCCCTCTTATTCTAGCATTCTGCAGTTTAGTCCACCGATATTGCCCCTTTACACAGATACCCATGCATATGTAGTGTAGATCCTTGCTTGCGAGTACTTTGGATGAGTAATCATGGTTGCTTTGCTTCCTCTTTTCCCTCTTTCCATTCTTCTCGGGCGTTGCAACCAGATGTTGGAGCCTAGGAGCCAGACGCCACCGTTGATGTTGACCCCTACTACACCGGGGGTGCCTACTACTACGTGCATGCCACCGACGACCAGGAGTAGTTTAGGAGGATCCCAGGCAGGAGGCTGCTACATCTTGAGCTTGCATTGGTTTTCCTTGAAGAGGAAAGGGTGATGTAGCAAAGTAGCGTAAGTATTTCCCTCAGTTTTTGAGAACCAATGTATCAATCCAGTAGGAGGCTCCTCAAAAGTCCCACGCACCTACACAAACAAACAAAGAACTCGCAACCAACGCAATAAAGAGGTTGTCAATCCCTTCACAACCACTTGCAAAAGTGAGATCTGATAGAGATAGTATGATAAGATAAATATATTTTTGGTATTTTATAACATTGATGCAAAAAGTAAAGATGCAAATAAAAGTAGATTGAAAGCTTATATGATAAAATATAGACCCGGGGGCTATATGTTTCACTAGAGGCTTCTCTGAAGATAGCATAAGTATTACGGTGGGTGAACAAATTACTGTCGAGCAATTGATAGAAAAGAGAATAATTATGAGATTATCTAGGCATGATCATGTATATAGGTGATACGTCCATTTTGCATCATGCTTTTATATCAATATTTATTGCATTATGGGCTGCTATTACACATTATATCTCAATACTTATGGCTATTCTATCTTATTTTACAAGGTTTACCATGAAGAGGGGGAATGCCGGCAGCTGGAATTCTGGCTGGAAAAGGTGCAAACGTTGGAAACCTATTCTGCACAGCTCCAAAAGTCCTGAAACTCCACGAAACAACTTTTTGGAATTAATAGGAATTTTTGAGCGAAAGAAATAGGCCAGGGGCCCCACACCCTGTCCAGGAGACAGCCCCCCCCTATAGGGCGCGCCCCTATCTCCTGGGCCCCCTGGTGGGCCTCCGGCGTCCATCTTCTACTATATCATCACTTTTACCCTGGAAAAAATTGTGGGCAAGCTTATGGGACGAAACTCCGCCGCCACGAGGCGGAACCTTGGCGGAATCAATCTAGGGCTCTGGCGGAGCTGTTTTGCTGGGGACACTTCCCTCCGGGAGGGGGAAATCATCACCAACGTCATCACCAACGTCATCACCAACGATCCTCTCATCGGGAGGGGGTCAATCTCCATCAACATCTTCACCAACACCATCTCCTCTCAAACCCTAGTTCATCTCCTGTATCCAATCTTGTATCAAAACCACAAATTGGTACATGTGGGTTGCTAGTAGTGTTGATTACTCCTTGTAGTTGATACTAATTGGTTTACTGGGTGGAAGATCATATGTTCAGATTCTTTATGCATATTATTACTCCTCTGATTATGAACATGAATATGCTTTGTGAGTAGTTATGTTTGTTCCTGAGGACATGGGTGAAGTCTTGCTATTAGTAGTCATGTGAATTTGGTATTCGTTCGATATTTTGATGAGATGTATGTGGTCTTTTCCTCTAGTGGTGTTATGTGAACGTCGACTACATGACACTTCACCATTATTTGGGCCTAGAGGAAGGCATGGGGAAGTAATAAGTAGATGATGGGTTTCTAGAGTGACAGAAGCTTAAACCCTAGTTTATGCGTTGCTTCATAAGGGGTTGATATGGATCCATATGTTTAATGCTGTGGTTAGGTTTACCTTAATACTTCTTTTGTAGTTGCGGATGTTTGCAATAGGGGTTAATCATAAGTGGGATGCTTGTCCAAGTTAGGGCAGTACCCAAGTACCGGCCCACCCACATATCAAATTATCAAAGTACCAAACGTGAATCATTTGAGCATGATGAAAACTAGCTTGACGATAATTCCCAATGTGTCCTCGGGAGCTCCTTTCTCATTATTAGAAATTGTCCAGGCTTATCCTTTGCTACATAAAAGATTGGGCCACCTTGCTGCACTTTATTTACTTTATTTACTTGTTGCTTGTTACTATTTATCTTATCACAAAACTATCTATTACTTACAATTTCAGTGCTTGCAGAGAAAACCTTACTGAAAACCACTTATCATTTCCTTCTGCTCCTCGTTGGGTTCGACACTCTTACTTGTCGAAAGGACTATGATAGATCCCCTACACTTTTGGGTCATCAATAGGCATCACGTCCGCGACAAGTAGACCGACTCCTGCCTGCATCTACTACTATTACTCCACACATCGACCGCTATCCAGCATGCATCTAGAGTATTAAGTTCATAAGAACAGAGTAACGCATTAAGAAAGATGACATGATGTAGAGGGATAAACTCAAGCAATATGATATAAACCCCATCTTTTTATCCTCGATGGCAACAATACAATACGTGCCTTGCAACCCCTTTCTGTCACTGGGTAAGGACACCGCAAGATTGAACCCAAAGCTAAGCACTTCTCCCATGGCAAGAAAGATCAATCTTGTAGGCCAAACCAAACTCATAATTCGAAGAGACTTGCAAAGATAACTTAATCATACATAAAAGAATTCAGAGGAGATTCAAATATTTCTCATAGATAAACTTGATCATAAACCCACAATTCATCGAATATCGAGAAACACACCGCAAAAAGAGTTACAACGAACTGACGAACTTCACATCTACATTTCCTAGTTTGTCATGTTCTTCATTACGGGTAATTAAAAGTTACTTTTACTGCCCTCTTTGATTCAAATGTTTTCTTGAAAATTTTCAAAGGTGTTTATTCTTCAAATCTTCACACACTGAACACCTCACATGTCATCTGCTCTTGATTCGTTTCTCTAAGCAATGATTTTCCTCAAGATTCCTCAATTGTGTGGATTCTCAATCTATACAACTCTGGAACCTAAGACAAAGAACGCTTAGTGAAATTCTTCAAGACTCATCTGGTCAAATTCCTCAAACTTATTCTTTTTGAAAAACCTTATGAGAACGCATATGACCTCTCCAAATTCCTCACAACTATACTCTGTTCACAGGTACACATGTCCGCTGCTGAATCACTAGGTTCTCATCAACTTAACTCATTTGCAGCGTTCCTTAAAGAAAATTTGCACACCTCTTCAGAAACTTCAGTTGTTCATATTCCTCAGTTGAAGAAAATGGCTGACGGTAAGAAGCCACAAAAGGGTGGAAAGAGGCCTGAGGTCAACACATCATTTGAGATCCCTGGTGATATTTTGTTGGAAATATGCCCTAGAGGCAATAATAAATTGATTATTATTATATTTCCTTGTTCATGATAATCGTTTATTATCCATGCTAGAATTGTATTGATAGGAAACTCACATACATGTGTGGATACATAGACAACACCATGTCCCTAGTAAGCCTCTAGTTGACTAGCTCGTTAATCAATAGATGGTTACGGTTTCCTGACCATGGACATTGGATGTCGTTGATAACGGGATCACATCATTAGGAGAATGATGTGATGGACAAGACCCAATCCTAAGCCTAGCACAAGATCATGTAGTTCGTATGCTAAAGCTTTTCTAATGTCAAGTATCATTTCCTTAGACCATGAGATTGTGCAACTCCCGGATATCGTAGGAGTGCTTTGGGTGTGCCAAACGTCACAACGTAACTGGGTGGCTATAAAGGTACACTACGGGTATCTCTGAAAGTGTCTGTTGGGTTGGCACGAATCGAGATTGGGATTTTGTCACTCCATGTAAACGGAGAGGTATCTCTGGGCCCACTCGGTAGGACATCATCATAATGTGCACAATGTGACCAAGGGGTTGATCACGGGATGATGTATTACGGAACGAGTAAAGAGACTTGCCGGTAACGAGATTGAACAAGGTATCGGTATACCGACGATCGAATCTCGGGCAAGTACCATACCGCTAGACAAAGGGAATTGTATACGGGATTGATTGAGTCCTTGACATCGTGGTTCATCCGATGAGATCATCGTGGAACATGTGGGAGCCAACATGGGTATCCAGATCCCGCTGTTGGTTATTGACCGGAGAACATCTCGGTCATGACTACATGTCTCCCGAACCCGTAGGGTCTACACACTTAAGGTTCGATGACGCTAGGGTTATAAAGGAAGTTTGTATGTGGTTACCGAATGTTGTTCGGAGTCCCGGATGAGATCCCGGACGTCACGAGGAGTTCCGGAATGGTCCGGAGGTAAAGATTTATATATAGGAAGTCCTGTTTCGGCCATCGGGACAAGTTTCGGGGTCATCGGTATTGTACCGGGACCACCGGAAGGGTCCCGGGGGCCCACCGGGTGCGGCCACCTGCCCGGGGGGCCACATGGGCTATAGGGGGTGCGCCTTGGCCTACATGGGCCAAGGGCACCAGCCCCTAGAGGCCCATGCGCCAAGATATAGGAAAAAGGGGAGAGTCCTAAAGGGGGAAGGCACCTCCGAGGTGCCTTGGGGAGGATGGACTCCTCCCCCCCTCTTAGCCGCACCCCTTCCTTGGAGGAAGGGGCAAGGCTGCGCCTCCCCCCTCTCCCCTGCCCCTATATATAGTGGAGGGGAGGGAGGGCATCCATACCTGAGCCCTTGGCGCCTCCCTCCCTCCCGTGACACCTCCTCCTCTCCCGTAGGTGCTTGGCGAAGCCCTGCAGGATTGCCACGCTCCTCCATCACCACCACGCCGTTGTGCTGCTGCTGGATGGAGTCTTCCTTAACCTCTCCCTCTCTCCTTGCTGGATCAAGGCGTGGGAGACATCGTCGAGCTGTACGTGTGTTGAACGCGGAGGTGCCGTCCGTTCGGCACTAGGATCATCGGTGATCTGAATCACGACGAGTACGACTCCATCAACCCCGTTCACTTGAACGCTTCCGCTTAGCGATCTACAAGGGTATGTAGATGCACTCTCCTTCCCCTCATTGCAAGTCTCTCCATAGATAGATCTTGGTGACACGTAGGAAAATTTTGAATTTCTGCTACGTTCCCCAACAGTGGCATCATGAGCTAGGTCTATTGCGTAGATTCTTTGCACGAGTAGAACACAAAGTAGTTGTGGGCGTCGATATTGTTCAATATGCTTGCCGTTACTAGTCTTATCTTGATTCGGCGGCATCGTGGGATGAAGCGGCCCGGACCAACCTTACACGTACGCTTACGTGAGACCGGTTCCACCGACAAACATGCACTAGTTGCATAAGGTGGCTGGCGGGTGTCTCTCTCTCCCACTTTAGTCGGATCGGATTCGATGAAAAGGGTCCTTATGAAGGGTAAATAGCAATTGGCATATCACGTTGTGGTTCATGCGTAGGTAAGAAACGTTCTTGCTAGAAACCCATAGCAGCCACGTAAAACATGCAAACAACAATTAGAGGACGTCTAACTTGTTTTTGCAGGGTATGCTATGTGATGTGATATGGCCAAAAAGGATGTGATGAATGATATATGTGATGTATGAGATTGATCATGTTCTTGTAATAGGAATCACGACTTGCATGTCGATGAGTATGACAACCGGCAGGAGCCATAGGAGTTGTCTTTATTTATTTATGACCTGTGTGTCAACTTAAACGTCATGTAATTACTTTACTTTATTGCTAACCGTTAGCCATAGTAGTAGAAGTAATAGTTGGCGAGGCAACTTCATGAAGACACGATGATGGAGATCATGATGATGGAGATCATGGTGTCATGCCGGTGACGATGATGATCATGGAGCCCCGAAGATGGAGATCAAAAGGAGCAAAGTGATGATGGCCATATCATGTCACTATTTGATTGCATGTGATGTTTATCATGTTTATACATCTTATTTGCTTAGAACGACGGTAGTAAATAAGATGATCCCTTACAACAATTTCAAGAAGTGTTCTCCCCTAACTGTGCACCGTTGCGACAGTTCGTGTTTCGAAGCACCACGTGATGATCGGGTGTTAGATTCTAACGTTCACATACAACGGGTGTAAGACAGATTTACACACACGAAACACTTAGGGTTAACTTGACGAGCCTAGCATGTACAGACATGGCCTCGGAACACGGAGACCGAAAGGTCGAACATGAGTCGTATAGAAGATACGATCAACATGAAGATGTTCACCGATGATGACTAGTCCGTCTCACGTGATGATCGGACACGGCCTAGTTTGACTCGGATCATGTAATCACTTAGATGACTAGAGGGATGTCTATCTGAGTGGGAGTTCATAAGATGAACTTAATTATCCTGAACATAGTCAAAAGGTTTTTGCAAATTATGTCGTAGCTCACACTATAGTTCTACTGTTTAGATATGTTCCTAGAGAAAAATTAGTTGAAAGTTGATAGTAGCAATTATGCGGACTAGGTCCGTAAACTGAGGATTGTCCTCATTGCTTCATAGAAGGCTTATGTCCTTAATGCACCGTTCAGTGTGCTGAACCTCGAACGTTGTCTGTGGTTGTTGCGAACATCTGACATACACGTTTTGATAACTACGTGATAGTTCAGTTAAACGGTTTAGAGTTGAGGCACCAAAGACGTTTTTGAAACATCGCGAAACATATGAGATGTTTTGAGGGCTGAAATTGGGATTTCAGGCTCGTGCCCATGTCAAGAGGTATAAGACCTCCGATGACTTTCTTAACCTGCAAACTAAGGAGAAAAGCTCAATTGTTGAGCTTGTGCTCAGATTGTCTGAGTACAACAATCATTTGAATCGAGTGGGAGTTGATCTTCCAGATAAGACAGTGATGGTTCTCCAAAGTCATTGCCACCAAGCTGTTAGAGCTTCGTGATGAACTATAACATATCAGGGATAGATATGATGATACTTGAGGTATTCGCGATGTTTGACACCGCGAAAGTAGAAATCAAGAAGGAGCATCAATTGTTGATGGTTGGTGAAACCACTAGTTTCAAGAAGGGCAAGGGCAAGAAGGGATACTTCATGAAACGGCAAATCAGCTGCTGCTCTAGTGAAGAAACCCAAGGTAAAACCCAAACCCGAGACTAAGTGCTTCTGTAATAAGGGGAACAACCACTAGAGCAGAATTACCCTAGATACTTGGTAGATAAGAAGGCTGGCAAGGTCGATAGAAGTATATTGGATATACATTGTGTTAATGTGTACTTTGCTAGTACTCCTAGTAGCACCAGGGTATTAGATACCGGTTCGGTTGCTAAGTGTTAGTAACTCGAAACAAAAGGCTACGGAATAAACGGAGACTAGCTAAAGGTGAGCTGACGATAGTGTTGGAAGTTTTTCCAAGCTTGATATGATCAAGCATCGCACACTCCCTCTACCAAAGAGATTGGTGTTAAACCTAAATAATTGTTATTTGGTGTTTGCGTTGAGCATAGACATGATTGTATTACGTCTATCGCAATACGGTTATTCATTTAAGGAGAATAATGGTTACTCTGTTTATTTGAATAATACCTTCAATGGTCTTACACCTAAAATGAATGGTTTATTAAATCTCGATCGTAGTGATACACATGTTCATGCCAAAAGATAGTAATGATAGTACCACCTACTTGTGGCACTGCCACGTAAGTCATATCGGTATAAAACGCATGAAGAAGCTCCATATTGATGGATCTTTGGGCTCACTCGTTTTTGAAAAGTTTGAGACATGCGAACCATGTCTATTGGTGTATATGCATGAAGAAACTCCATGCAAATGGACCGTTTTGACTCACTTGATTTTGAATCACTTGGGACATGCAAATCATACCACATGGGCAAGATGACTGAAAAGCCTCGTTTTCAGTAAGATGGAACAAGATAGCAACTTGTTGGAAGTAACACATTTTGATGTGTGCAGTCCAATGAGTGCTGAGGCATGCAGTGAATATCGTTATGTTCTTACTTCACAGATGATTCGAGTAGATGTTGAGTATATTTACTTGATGAATCACGAGTCTGAATTATTGAAAGGTTCAAGTAATTTCAGTGTGAAGTTGAAAGATCGTCGTGACAAGAGGATAAAAGATCTATGATATGATCATAGAGATGAATATCTGAATCACGAGTTTGGCGCAGAATTAAGACATTGTGGAAATTGTTTCACAACTGATACAGCCTGGAACACCATAGTGTGATGGTGTGTCCAAACGTCATAGTTGCACCCTATTGGATATGGTGCATACCATGATGTCTCTTATCGAGTTACCACTATCGTTCATGGGTTAGGCATTAGAGACAACCACATTCACTTTAAATAGGGCACCACATTATTTCGTTGAGACGACACCGTACGAACTATGGTTTGGAGAAACCTAAGTTGCCGTTTCTTGAAAGTTTGGGGCTGCGACGCTTATGTGAAAAGGTTTCAGGTTGATAAGCTCGAACCCAAAGCAGATAAAATGCATCTTCATAGGACACCCAAAAACAGTTGAGTATACCTCCTAATTCAGATCCAAAAGCAATAGGGATTGTTTCTTGAATCAGGTCCTTTTTCGAGGAAAGGTTTCTCTCGAAAAGTTGAGTGGGAGGATGGTGGAGACTTGATGAGGTTATTGAACCGTCACTTCAACAAGTGTGTAGCAGGGCACAAGAAGTTGTTCCTGTGGCACGTACACCAACTGAAGTGGAAGCTTATGATAGTGATCATGAAACTTCGGATCGAGTCACTACCAAACCTCGTGGGATGACAAGGATGCGTACTACTTCAGAGTGGTACGTAATCCTGTCTTGGAAGTCATGTTGCTAGGCAACAATGAACCTACGAGCTATGGAGAAGCGATGGTGGGCCCGGATTCCGATAAATGGCTCAAGGCCATAAAACCCGAGAGAGGATCCATGTATGAAAACAAAGTGTAGACTTTGGAAGAACTACTTGATGGTCGTAAGGCTGTTAGGTACATATGGATTTTGAAAGGAAGACAGACAATGATGGTAAGTGTCACCATTGAGAAAGCTCGACTTGTCGTTAAGATGTTTTTTCGACAAGTTCAAGGAGTTGACTACGATGAGACTTTCTCACTCGTAGCGATGCTAAGAGTCTGTTGGAATTATATTAGCAATTACTGCATTATTTATGAAATCTTGCAGATAGGATGTCAAAACATTGTTTCCTCGACGATTCTTGAGGAAAGGTTGTATGTGATACAACCGGAAGGTTTTGTCTATCCTGAAATATGCTAATAAGTATGCAAAGCTCCAGCAATCCTTCTGAGAACTGGAGTGAGCATCTCGGAGTTGGAATGTATGCTTTGATGATGATCAAAGATTTTGGGTGTATACAAAGTTTATGAGAAACTTGTATTTCCAAAGAAGTGAGTGGGAGCACTATAGAATTTCTGATGAGTATATGTTGTTGACATATTAATGATCAGAAATGACGTAGAATTTCTGGAAAGCATATAGGGTTATTTGGAAAGTGTTTTCAATGGAAAACCTGGATTAAGCTACTTGAACATTGAGCATCAAGATCTATAAGGATAGATCAAAAAGCTTAATAGTACTTTCAAATGAGCACATGCCTTGACGTGATCTTGAAGGTGTTCAAGATGGATCAGTCAAAGAAGGAGTTCTTGCCTGAGTTGTAAGGTATGAAGTTAAGACTTAAAGCTCGACCATGGCAGAATAGAGAGAAAGGAACGAAGGTCGTCCCCTATGCTTAAGACATAGGCTCTACAGTATGCTATGCTGTGTACCGCACCTGAAGTGTGCTTTACCATGAGTCAGTCAAGGGGTACAAGAGTGATCCAAGAATGGATCACAGGACAGCGGTCAAAGTTATCCTTAGTAACTAGTGGACTAAGGAATTTTCTCAATTATGGAGGTGGTAAAAGAGTTCGTCGTAAAGGGTTACGTCGATGCAAGCTTAACACCTATCCGGATAGCTCTGAGTAGAGATACCGGATACGTATAATGGAGTAACAATTTAGAATAGCTCCAAGTAGAACAGTTATTTGGAATAGCTCCAAATAGAACGTGGTAGCTGCATCTAGGAGATGACATAGAGATTTGTAAAGCACACACGGATCTGAAAGGTTCAGACCCGTTGACTATAACCTCTCTCACAAGCATAACATGATCAAACCCAGAACTCATCGAGTGTTAATCACATGGTAAATGTGAACTAGATTATTGACTCTAGTAAACTCTTTGGGTGTTAGTCACATGGGGATGTGACCTTGAGTGTTAATCACATATCGATGTGAACTAGATTATTGACTCTAGTGCAAGTGGGAGAATGTTGAAAATATGCCCTAGAGGCAATAATAAATTGATTATTATTATATTTCCTTGTTCATGATAATCGTTTATTATCCATGCTAGAATTGTATTGATAGGAAACTCAGATACATGTGTGGATACATAGACAACACCATGTCCCTAGTAAGCCTCTAGTTGACTAGCTCGTTAATCAATAGATGGTTACGGTTTCCTGACCATGGACATTGGATGTCGTTGATAACGGGATCACATCATTAGGAGAATGATGTGATGGACAAGACCCAATCCTAAGCCTAGCACAAGATCATGTAGTTCGTATGCTAAAGCTTTTCTAATGTCAAGTATCATTTCCTTAGACCATGAGATTGTGCAACTCCCGGATACCGTAGGAGTGCTTTGGGTGTGCCAAACGTCACAACGTAACTGGGTGGCTATAAAGGTACACTACGGGTATCTCTGAAAGTGTCTGTTGGGTTGGCACGAATCGAGATTGGGATTTTGTCACTCCATGTAAACGGAGAGGTATCTCTGGGCCCACTCGGTAGGACATCATCATAATGTGCACAATGTGACCAAGGGGTTGATCACGGGATGATGTATTACAGAACGAGTAAAGAGACTTGCCGGTAACGAGATTGAACAAGGTATCGGTATACCGACGATCGAATCTCGGGCAAGTACCATACCGCTAGACAAAGGGAATTGTATACGGGATTGATTGAGTCCTTGACATCGTGGTTCATCCGATGAGATCATCGTGGAACATGTGGGAGCCAACATGGGTATCCAGATCCCGCTGTTGGTTATTGACCGGAGAACATCTCGGTCATGACTACATGTCTCCCGAACCCGTAGGGTCTACACACTTAAGGTTCGATGACGCTAGGGTTATAAAGGAAGTTTGTATGTGGTTACCGAATGTTGTTCGGAGTCCCGGATGAGATCCCGGACGTCACGAGGAGTTCCGGAATGGTCCGGAGGTAAAGACTTATATATAGGAAGTCCTGTTTCGGCCATCGGGACAAGTTTCGGGGTCATCGGTATTGTACCGGGACCACCGGAAGGGTCCCGGGGGCCCACCGGGTGGGGCCACCTGCCCCGGGGGGCCACATGGGCTATAGGGGGTGCGCCTTGGCCTACATGGGCCAAGGGCACCAGCCCCTAGAGGCCCATGCGCCAAGATATAGGAAAAAGGGGAGAGTCCTAAAGGGGGAAGGCACCTCCGAGGTGCCTTGGGGAGGATGGACTCCTCCCCCCCTCTTAGCCGTACCCTTTCCTTGGAGGAAGGGGCAAGGATGCGCCTCCCCCCTCTCCCCTGCCCCTATATATAGTGGAGGGGAGGGAGGGCATCCATACCTGAGCCCTTGGCGCCTCCCTCCCTCCCGTGACACCTCCTCCTCTCCCGTAGGTGCTTGGCGAAGCCCTGCAGGATTGCCACGCTCCTCCATCACCACCACGCCGTTGTGCTGCTGCTGGATGGAGTCTTCCTCAACCTCTCCCTCTCTCCTTGCTGGATCAAGGCGTGGGAGACATCGTCGAGCTGTACGTGTGTTGAACGCGGAGGTGCCGTCCGTTCGGCACTAGGATCATCGGTGATCTGAATCACGACGAGTACGACTCCATCAACCCCGTTCACTTGAACGCTTCCGCTTAGCGATCTACAAGGGTATGTAGATGCACTCTCCTTCCCCTCGTTGCAAGTCTCTCCATAGATAGATCTTGGTGACACGTAGGAAAATTTTGAATTTCTGCTACGTTCCCCAACATATTTATGCTAGATACTGCACATCCTCTGAGGAAGATAAAAATCAGCGCAAGGTGCGCATTCAAAAGATTGAGAGGAGATGGGCACGGGAATGGAGGGACTACAGATATGTCATTCCCAAGTATATGAAGAAATTCACACTCAACCCTCCATGCCCAAGACCTCCATTGGCACCTGGCCAACTGGCAGATCCCACCAGCCTCAAGCGCAGTGAGGATTATCCTAATGAGTGGGCAAAGCGCCAGGCCAAACTGGCCAAACAAGCTGCTAAGAAAGCAGTGAGGAAATTTAATGAAGACTCTGCTGCTGCTACTGATGCTAAGGCCTCTGCTAGCAAGCCGAAGAAGGCCATGGCTAAGAAGTCTGCTCACAAGCCAAGTGCTTCACCCTCAATGCCCTCACGGCCAAGTTCCTCAGCAATGCCCTCACGACCAGATTCTTCAAAGCCCTCACGGCCAATGCCTCAAACTTCTCCTCTTCCTTCAAAGTCCTCAGCTCCTCCGACAAAGTCTTCAATTTCTCCGACTAAATCCTCTGCACCTATGCATCTGGCCACATGTCAAAGGACTACAGGCATCTCAATTGCCTCAGGAGCTTCCACGAGTTCGTCAGCTGCACCAAATTGCTCGGCTGGCCCCTCTCTGCTGAAGAAAAAGACCACTATTGGAAGAGGCCTTCGACTAAGTCCTCACAAGAAGCGGGTCGCCTTTCAAGTGCCTGCTGATGATGATGAGGCTGATGATGAAGAACTTGCCGAAATCATCAGAGACAGGCAGGCCAGGGCCGCTAGAGCCAAAGGCAGCAATGTGCCAATGTTACTGGATCCAAAGTTGATCCTAGATTTCATTGATCTATGGCACAAGGACCCAAACACGCCTTTGCCAGAGGTGAACCTCACTCCTAGTCAAAGTCATGTTTTGACTGCCTTCATTGAAGAAGAAAAATGGAAATATGAAGAAGGAAGAAGACTGAAGAAAGTGTAGTACAAGAAGCAGCGCTACCTAAAGGATAATGTCCTCACTCTTACCCCGGATCAACTTGTTGCCTTGCAAGCTGAGATCAAGCAACTGAGTGATGAATTCAACTGCTACTATGCTGACTGGAAGGGTGCCAAGGTCCGGTTCGTCAAGTTGACGAAGACATTCACTTCAAGTGCTGCTGCATCGGTGCATATTGAAGTCACTCCGACTGAAGCATCTGCTCAGCCTACTGAACAACATGCCAGCACCACTGATGACAATCAGGCTGCTGAAGAAAATGAAAGTACCAGGGCTGATGACTGCATTCCAGCCGCTGAAGAAACTGCCAGGGCATCCACTAGTGGTGCACCTGAAGAAAATGAAGAAGTCAGGGCAACTGCATCAGTTGCGCCTGAAGAAACTTAACCAAATCCCTCTGCTCCTCCTGCGCCTACACCAACTTAGATTCTTCCATCTGCATCCGATGCGAAGAAAACCAAGGCTGCAGAGCGTGCAACCGTGAAGAAAAGCAAGGCATCAACTTCATCAGATTCTTCAGTTCCAAAAAAGATGAAGCCTTGGACAAGCTCAATTGACAACCTGATTGATGTCGTTCCTGTCGCATTCATGCCATCAAAGGACCTTGTTCCTTTTGGTGAAGATTATGAGATTCCAAGAGAATCCGATGAAGAGAATCCTTCTGCTGCTTCGTTAGAGCAGTTGGATGAAGAAATTGAAGTGGATGCTATCCCTTCAACACCAGTTGTCTCCTCGCCTATGCCTCAGTTCACTGTTGAAGAGGCCGGCGTTGAAGAAATGGAAGACGAGGATGTGGACATTGGGTGTACCACACCAGTGCTGAATGATGACTTTTGGGAAAGTCTGCACCCCAACTCTCCGATGTGCACTCCACTTCAAGCAATTCCCCAGTCCCCTGCTGCTACTGAAGTACAAATGGGTTCTGAAGAACCTCATGTAACCCCATCTGTCCATATACAAATTCCAGCCACTAGTGCTGAAGAAACAGTATATGAAGAATTGAAGACCCAGGCTGCAGCTGAAGAAGAGAGCGTAAAATTCCTCAGTCTGTGGATCTTGAGATTGTGATTCCTGAGGTGGTGATGCAATTGCTGACACTCCTCAGCCCAAGCCAAAGGATCCCTTCTCAAAGAAGCAGAAATTCAAGGCTGATGACTTCTTCGACGAGCATGTTTTCTTCACTGAATTCAATCCATATGACAATGCTCGTCTTAGAAGGAAACACTTCTGGACTGCTAGCCAGGCCAATTTCTATTCTTCATTGCTTTTCAACAAGGACAAAGTCTTCTACCACGAGCATATTCCTCACATGGACATGGAATCAATGTCTTGCTTCTCTCAAGTCCTCAGTATGCTTCATGATGCAGGACTACTCAACTTTTTCTCTGACATAGTTGATTGGAATGAAGAGCTTATTCTTCAAATCTACGCAACACTGCACATCACAGGTGATGCTGATGATATCAACACTTGGGTGTTGGACTGGATGACCGAAAACACTCACTTCAAGGCACCGGCCTCTGAATTACTTCATGCCCTGCCAATCAGTCCTCCACCTGAAAGTGCTCGTTGTCTGTACCAAGAGCCTGAACTCACTGCTCATTGCATGCAAGTGCTCATGAAGCCTCTGAAGCCTAGTCAAGCCCCAAGGACCAAATTCCTCATGAAGGAATTGTTGTATGTGCCAAGAACCGTTATCGCATTCTGATGAAGACAATAAGTCCTATCAAAGGCCACGACTCATCTGATGAGGAAATTGTTGGCATCATGAAGAATATGCTATTCAACATCATGCATGGAATCCCTGTCAATTATCATGATTTCTTCATGAGGACTCTGGCAAATGCTGCACTTTCACCATTTGAGCTGAAGCCTTATGCTCCTTGGATTATGAGATTCCTCAGAACAAGGTCTTCACTCAACTACAAAGCTGACTTTCAGAATCGCCTCAGCTACTTGCCACCTATTGAAGTCCTCAAGCAGACATATTCCTCAGCTGATGAGAAGGGCAAGGCACCGGCTGTTATCGATGAGGGTATTCATCCATTGGATGGTCAGTTCCGCAAAGCTGCATCTTATTCCACCAACGATGACTCTGCCACTCATGATTCTGATGCAAATGCATCCAAGCCAGATCCTCAAGCCACTGCTCCTTGTGTGATGACTGACCGTGAGCTGCTTCTTAGTCTTCACCAGAAGGTGGATCGAAACCACAAATGGGTTAAGCGTCAGTTTGGCTCTATTCTTCACAACATGACTCCAGATAATGTATACGGACTCCAACAATGCAGCCGAATACGAGACCCTTCAACATGGCCTCCGGATGGCAGTCTCCATGGGCATTCAATGCCTAGAGGTGCGTGGGGATTCGAACCTCGCGATATCCCAAATAAACGGAGACTTTGACGCCAAAGATCCGAAAATGGCAGCTTATCGCAACGCCATCCTAAATATGTCAGCTTGGTTCGAAGGGCTGGAATTCCACCATATAGCCCGGGAAAATAATCAGGCAGCAGACGTCCTGGCACGCATCGGCGCAAAGCGCGATGCAGTCCCCCCAACATTTTCCGTACAATGGGAAGGGGAATCCGGAATTAACAATCCGAACCAGGCCGCATCACCTGACCCCGAACACCCTGACACAACGGAAGACTCCATCAACGAAGTCACACCCTCAGCCCACGTAATAATGGCAGTAATTGCCCCGTGGACAGAACCATTCTTAGCCTACTTAACTAGGCAGGAACTCCCCGAGGACCAAAATGAGGCACGCTGCATAGTGCGGCGATCTAAAGCCTATAAAGTCCATGAAGGAGAGCTTTATAAGAAAAGCACCACCGGAGTCCTTCAAAGGTGTATCTCCGAAGAGGAAGGGCAGAACCTTCTGGCAGAAATTCACGCCGGACTCGGCGAGCACCACGCCGCAGCACGAGCCCTTGTGAGCAAGGCCTTCCGTACCGGATTTTATTGGCCGACGGCCCGGGCAGACGCTCAGGACTTAGTCCAGCGATGCGTCGGTTGCCAATTATTCACTAATCAAAGCCACATGCCGCCTAACGCCCTACAAACCATACCCATCACCTGGCCCTTTGCGGTCTGGGGGCTTGACATGGTTGGACCCCTTAAAGGAGGAACCCACAAGCAAAAATATCTACTGGTCATGGTGGATAAATTCACCAAATGGATAGAGGCCAAGCCTGTTAAGATGGTTGAATCCTGACCGGTGATAGACTTCATATCTGGGGTTGTACACCGTTACGGCGTCCCCCACAGCATCATTACTGACAATGGCACAAACTTTACGGCCAATGAAGTTAAACTCTGGTGCAAAAACATGGGCATTAAGCTCGATTACGCTTCAGTCTATCACCCACAAACTAACGGTCAAGTCGAGTGAGCCAACGGTTTAATCATGAGCGGCATCAAACCCAGATTAGTGCGATCCCTCAAGGAATCTAACACGCACTGGGTAGAGGAGCTTGACTCCGTACTCTGGGGGCTGCGGACCACGCCGAATCGCACTACCGGATTCACACCATTTTTTATGGTATACGGCGCAGAGGCAGTCCTGCCCTGCAACATAATTCATGACTCACCTCGTATGCGCATGTACGAAGAAAGAGAAGATGAGCTCGATCGGCAGGACAGCTTGGACGCCTTGGAAGAGGAGCGCGACGTGGCAAAGGCCCGTTCCGCATTCTATCAACAGCAGGCTCGAAGATATCAAAGCAGAGAAGTACGGGCCAAAACTTACAATGTTGGCAAACTAGTTCTACGCCTATCGGACAAGAAAAAAGACAAACTCAAGCCCAAATGGGAGGGTCCCTTCATAATAGACCAAGTCCTGACTGGTGGAGCGTACCATCTGCGAAATGCATCGGACAACCAACTCGAGCCGAACCCATGGAACGCAGCACGCCTACGAAGATTCTACGCCTAGCGCCGGACTCTGTGTTTGTCTCCTTCCTCTGTCACCTTCCCCTTTTTAATTTAGCTGCCTGGTATTTTTCTCCTCCTTCCTCCCTTCTTTCTCCCAAGCCTTTAGGGGCTTGCCTGCGCGACTGTTCGCACATAATTGATGCGCCACCCGCGCTCATTATACCTGGGGGCTTCTTTATCAGAAGCTTATATACACGGGCTTCATGCCCAAAACATGTGTGACACTTCCACATGAACCTTTTATGCACCATTATATGCATCGATATGACTAAAGTTTTGGCCAAGATGGGTTGCCTGGCTCCTGTGCTTACCCCTACGTTCCCGTTTGTTCGGCTAGGTGGTAAAGGGAGGACCTCTGCGATTGTTACTGCCGGGTCAGCCGGATGTGTACCTCAGACTGGGTGAAGCCGAAAGCTAGCGTTCTTAAGGGAATATTCGGTCGGTGAACTAAAAGATGACTGTTCACTTGTTTATTTATCTGCCCCCAGATGCTTTTCTGCTTTTCTACGCAGTCCGGACATGCACTTTAGGGCATGCCTCCCAGGGAAAGGAACCCCTAACGGAACTATTCTCCCTGGAAGATGTTTCTTACTAACCATGTAATATAACATAACTAGTTGGGCACTTGTCTACTAAAGCACTTATGACCCCTATGCCTGGTCTCCATGCATGCCCCGGTTCTTACATAACCGACAGGGTATTCGGACACACTCCGGACTATCGGGTTGAGAGGTTGAAGCGAAAAGGTCCGCAATGACAAACGATCTACAATCCGGCTAGAAGGCATTTTACATGTCATTTTAAATTACATAGTCAATTTGACTGGGTATATTCTTCTTCAATACCATCCAACAGGTTGTCTAATTTACAGTCCTGTTCGGAATACTTGGCGGCCAGCTCTACCTGGCCATACACAAAACTGACAGGGATCTCCTTCCCGTCGGGCCCCAAAAGGCCGACTTTGGCCATGTGGTTTGGGTCAGCCTTTGTGTACCGCGTCTTCACCATGGCCCAGGCCTCCCTGGCGCCTTGACGGCAGGCCGATATCTTCCATAACCGGAAGCGCTGCCGCACTCCCTTCAGCTTCTCTGCAAGCTCTTCAAGGCCTTCGGGTAGGGAGAGGGATGGCCACAAAGTCTGGATGACGCCTTGCATCACCTGCCGAACTCATTCGTGCAGTTGCAATAGCTCGGGGAGAAGATCCCTCGCAGAACCGGGCATTTCCTTCGCGGGCCAACCTGTCAGCATATCTACAGACATAGCCTTGTTAATCGACTTCCTTGCCGAACTCTTTTTTGAAGATTCGTTTAAGCACTTACTAAAAATGCCGCGTCGAAGTCGTCGATTCTCCTTTACGGAATCAGACAGCTGAGCACGAACATCCTTCAGTTCCTCTCCCAGTTGGGTGTTGGTGTATTGAAGCTTGTTCTTCTCTTGCCTCACCCTGGTCAGCACGCTCTCGCCGGCCTTTAACTGGCACAGGAGTTGTTGCTTGTCCGGATTGAATCCGGCCCCACCTGCACTATTATTGTCAGAATTGCACACATGCCGCATGTCACAACAGAATTACCTTTCGAAGCATATATTACCTGAGGGAGTCCCCTTGGTACTCTCTGAATTGGCCAGTGTGGCCTCAAGTTGGGCCTTGCACTCTTCCAGCTCCTGGGACAGTTGCGTATTCTTTTTGTAAGATCATGCATATCATATGATCCTTAAATCAGTTATCTTAACTGTTTCAAGTCTCGGGGGCTACTGACATATATAACCATCAGATTTACTCACCCGTATTTCTTTCACATACTGCTTTGTGGCTCTGGCTAGACCATTTTGAGCGGCACAGAGGTACGCATCTCCCGTATTAAAGGCGTCCAACGCCTCTTGGGAAAAACATGCGTCACGAAGAACAGTCCGGCGACGCATGTGGTTCGTGGCACTCTCCACATCTGAATTTGTGGCAGATAGCCCATCCGCGTCCTCTGTCGGAGGAACGTCCAGTGCGCGCCTGTGTTCGCCTCCGCTTCCGGACCCGGCCTTGAAGCCTGGCCGGTGGATATAGTCCGGCGGGGGCTCTTCTTCCTGAGGAGAGCATGAGCGTTAGTGTGACTTGAGGGCATAAACCCTAGGCGTTAAATTGCACGACGTACCGTTGCGTCGGAATCTCGATCTGGTCCGCACTTCTTTTTAGCCCGCCTGGCTTCAACGACCCTTGTTGGCTACCCACCGTGGGCTCGGCCCTCCTCATCAAGGATTTCCCCTGCAAAACGAAAAACTATTGGTTTATAGCAATCAAAATAAGGCATGGATGGATCCTCTTGAAAGTACTGGGACTTCGGTCTCGGTTACCTTTGAGGCCAGAAGTAGTCCGGGATAGTCGGCTGTAATGGCCACTAAGGTATTGTCCTTACTCAATTGATGAAACACCCCATCAATTAGCTCCACACATAAGTCCAGGTCCTCTTGGGAGTCCGGATCGAGGGACCATTTCGGGTCCTCGGGTTGTGGAGGAGGGATGTTTATCTCCTTCACAGTCTGGCGCAGCTCCTGCGTTAAAATCGCTAGACTAAGTACTCAATTGTGGGAATTTGAAAACAGGGAGGCAAGTGAAAATGTTCGCTCACCCATCTTGGAGGACTGTACATGGAGAATCCGCCCCGTGGGTTGACACGGAGGAATTCCTCTTCTTCTCCCTTGTACAAAGCGGATAAGATCTTCATTAGAGTGGCAGCCGAATCCGGCCCCTTGCGACCGCAACGGGTGGCGTCGTCCTCCCCGTTGAAATCCCACATGGGGTGGCCTCTGTACTGAAGCGGCTGCACCCCCCGCATAATGCATGTGGCCATGACCTCGATCATGGTCAGTCCAGAATGAGCCAGCAACCGTATCCGGCTCATCAGGTAAAGGGCGTCCCTGTCAGTTTCCCTCTGAGGGTTCCGTGGGCGCCAGCTCAGGCGTTTCTTCAACGGAGTGTTATTGAACTCAGGGAGGCCGGTCCGTACAGGGTCCGGCAGGGGGACATCGTCCATATAAAACCATTCCGAAGGCCAGTCCTCGGGCGCCTTCTTTGGGGTTCCGGATAGATATCCGGTCCCGACGATTCGCCATAGTTCGGCTCCGCCCACTTGATAAATTGACCCCTCCTGAGAGCGGGGCACAAGGCAGAACAACCTCTTCCACAGCGCGAAATGGGCCTCGATGCCCAAAAACAGCTTGCAGAGGGCCACGAAGCCCGCAATATGCAGTACGGAGGCAGGCGTGAGGTTGTGTAGCTGGAGGCCGTAAAACTCCAGTATCCCTCGGAGAAACGGATGAATTGGAAATCCGAGTCCTCTTATTAAATAAGGGACTAGGCATACCCTCTTTCCTTGGGAGGGATTGGGGACGCTCTCCGCCTGCTCTCTGCCGTTATAGGTGGCAATCCTGGCTCGAACTGGGACCATATATGCTGGGGGGAGTAGCCCCTTGGATTGAAGTGCTACTAGCTCGCTATGCGGGATGGAACACCGCTCCCAATCTCCGGGCCGAGGGCTGGAGAGGCGAGAGGAGGAGCTGCCTCGACCGGCCATGGTGGAATGGAACTCTGTCGAAAGCGCTCTGATGAATGCTCGCGGAAGGAAGGTGGTGTGAATTGGATCTAAATCCCCGTCTCTTTTATGGGCGGCTCATTTACGCGGTCGGGGGGGGGGGGGTAAATGAAAAAAACCTGGCTTTTCACATTTGTTTGACACATGGAAGATGGTCATTATTGGGCACAGAAGCTGAGGAGAGCAGCACGCACTAGAAGTCGGACACTATTCGACAGGAACATGGAATTTGGAGAAGAACCCGCCATGCAATGCTGAAGACAAACTTGCGCGGCGGACTTATCGTCATTGAAGCCTGGTTCGGGGGCTACTGAGGGAGTCCTGGATTAGGTGGTGTCCGAATGGCCGGACTATGACCTTTGGCCGAACTCCCGGACTATGAAGATACAAGATTGAACACTTCGTCCCGTGTCCGAATAGGACCTTCCTTGGCGTGGAAGGCAAGCTTGGCGATTCGATATGAAGATCTCCTCCAATTGTAACCGACTCTGTGTAACCCTAGCCCTCTCTGGTGTCTATATAAACCGGAGAGTTTTAGCCCGTAGGACGAACAACAATCATACCATAGGCTAGCTTCTAGGGTTTAGCCTCTCCGATCTCGTGGTAGATCAACTCTTGTACTACTCATATCATCAATATTAATCAAGCAGGAGTAGGGTTTTACCTCCATCGAGAGGGCCCGAACCTGGGTAAAAACATCGTGTCCCTTGTCTCCTGTTACCATCCGCCTAGACGCACAGTTCGGGACCCCCTACCCGAGATCCGCCGGTTTTGACACCGACAGTACCCATCTGAAATCTTGTTGTGTCGTGTAGTTTCCCACGCTTTGTATTCTTTCACTGCTGCTTTGTCTTGAACTGATACGATTTGAACCGTGTCTCTATTTTGATTTGGCAAGACAATGCAGTGACCATAGGACATAGATATATGTTTGTTTGCTGCTTTTATTATGTACTAGTACTTGGCAATAGAAGACTTGGTAGTTTAATCCTGTCCACCTTACTAATGAACTGGTTCACCTAAATGAGTTTCATATACTAGTACATGCTAAACTTGTTATGTGTCTGCTTGTTTCTTCTTTTAGAATGCTGACAGAATATTGGGAAAGAGTGCCTTATTAAGCAATGGTAAAGGAAGTAATGCAGATAAGGTTCAGGATAGTGACACATCCTTGTTGGTCCCCAACAAAGCTGATGAAACAGCTAAGGAATACTATCTTGAAGACAGCGAGACAACCCCAAAGTCCTGTCTTGGTTTAGTGTTCGAGTTACTGGCCACTACCGCTTGCACAAGCTATTCAAACTCACTGTCTGAATCAGTTCGATTTCTTGAGTCTCAACTACAAGCTGAAAGACATCGATCAGCTGTGCTGCGACAAGAAGCGGAAGGACTGCGGAAGTCCCTGGAGCATTCAGATGCATACTTTCTGGTGCAACAGCAAGCGTTGGAGGATTTTAGCGCCAAACAGGACAAAGCTTATCAGCTTGCTAAGCTTATTGCCAGCATGGTGGATACCCATGATAATGTTTCTTGAGCTCTTTTGAAGTTGTTTCAGTTATGCTCTTCTTTTGCTGCCGCGTTTATTTGCACTGGTGGCCAATTTTGACGGCCAGTGTATGTAATATGCCGCTTTGTTTCCTATATTTGCACTGGTGGCGAACTTTGATGCCTAGTGGATGTAATATGTGTAATAGCGGTAATAGGCTACCCTTAATTGCTTGCTTATTTATTTCCTTATTGTCTTGTTTAGTTGTTTGCTTGTAGTCACTGCAGTTCTTTTTCTGTGTTTTTCTAGTGGCCATAATAGCCTATTTTTGGTAATTAGGCCAAAATAATCATGGCAACACACGGACTGTTGTAACCATGGGCCTCCTGCAGGCCGTATGATCCATGGGCCTTCGTTCGGCCGTAGGACCATTGGCCTTCTATACGGGCCGTAGGATCCATCGGCCTTCTATACGGGCCTTAGGGATCAATGGGCCTTCTACGGGCCATAGGGTCCATGGGCCTTCTACGGCCCTTACGATACATGGGCCTTCTATGGGCCGTACTATCCATGGGCCTCATACGGGCCGTAGGATCCATGGGCCTTCTATGGGGCGTATCATCATTTCGCCAATCATGGGTCGTACTATTCGTGGACCATAACGGGCCGTTAATAGGCCGTATTTGATAACTCTATGAAAACAGCCCAATGGGTTTTTTTTACATGAAAACGGCCCAACGTATTAACGGTCCGCAAATGGGCCGACTTTAACAACAGGCTGAATTTGGCCCACAAGTGGAAAATGACAGTAACGGGCCGTATGTAACCGAATGCTGCAAGTGATCCCAAGAATCAATGGGCCCTGAGAAGGCCGAAAGATAACTTGGGCTAGAAACGGCCCAATGCAATAACGGGCCGTTAATGGGTATAAAGTGATACACTGTTCATTACGGGCCAATTTCACCACGGGCCGTTAATGGGCCAAGAGTTACAAAGGTCCTCATATGGGCCGAAAGAAGTCACGGGCCACACATGGGACGGAAGTTAAAACGGGCTGAATCATATTGGACTGCCCAGATGACGCTACTGGGCCTAATTCGGATAGGGCATAACGGGCCCTGGGTTAACGGGCTGTAAATGGGCTATATGCGAATAGGCCGTTAACAGGCTTTCCGTGGGCCGGCCCGCCACTTTTGACCAAGTCAAACAGGCCGGCCTTTTCATAGGAATGGGCCTCTGTTGGGCCGTGCCACGTGTCGCCGTATCATAGGCGCCTTCGGTCCAATGAGTAGATGACACCTGTCCCAACGGTGAGCCGACACGTGTTTCCTCCAGCCAATGATGATTTTACACGTGGAAAATCCCCATTGGTCGGGGTTGTTAATGGGTTATCGGATCCAAAACCCGACCCGATAGCTTAACGGCGTTTCGTTATGGTGGATGCCACGTGTCGGTCACCCTTGACGAAAGCACTTCTGTGACGCGCGATTTATCGTCATGGAAGTGGACACTTCCGTGATGATAATTTTGGTAATGTCATGGAACACTTCTACAACAGCACAGGTATGACTATCTTGATTCTGTCATAAATTTGTCATGGATGTACATGCATGACAAAAAACGCGACCTACTGTGACAAACACGTATCATCACGGAAGTGTATTTTTTTTGTAGTGGTAGCAGCATCTTCACTAGGAAGGCCAGCAAATTGATCTTTCATAACAAGATTCAGCAAAGCAGTATTGATTTCACAAGACTCAACATCAATAAGTGGAGCAATCGGAGTACTAAGGAAATCATTATTATTGGTATTGGAGAAATCACACAATTTGGTATTATCTTGCGCCATGGCAACAAGTAATCCAACACACAAGCAAACGGAAAAAGGCAAGCGAAAAAGAGAGGAGGAGATTGGGAAAGAGAGGGCGAATAAAACGGCAAGGGTGAAGTGTGATACGTCTCCAATGTATCTATAATTTTTGATTGTTCCATGCTATTATATTACCCCTTTTGGATGTTTATGGGCTTTATTTTACACATTTATATCATTTTTGGGACTAACCTACTAACCGGAGGCCCAGCCCGTATTGTTGTTTTTTTGCCTATTTCAGTATTTCGAAGAAAAGGAATATCAAACGGAGTCCAAACAGAATGAAACCTTCGGGAGCGTGATTTTTGGAACGAACGTGATCCGGAGGACCTGGAGTGCAAGCCAAGAAGCAGCCGAGGCGGCCACGAGATAGGAGGGTGCCCCCCTGTAGGGCGTGCCCCCTATCTTGTGGGCCCCTCGGGCGGCCACCGGCGTACTTCTTCCTCCTATATATACCTACGTACCACGAAAACATCCAGGAGCACCACGAAACAGAATTTCCAGCGCCGTAACCTTCTGTATCCGCGAGATCCCATCTTGGAGCCTTCGTCGGCACTCTGTCGGAGGGAGAATCGACCACGGAGGGCCTCTACATCAACATCCTTGCCCCACCGATGAGTTGTGAGTAGTTTACCACAGACCTACGGGTCCATGGTTATTAGCTAGGTGGTTTCTTCTCTCTTTTTGGATCTCAATACCATGTTCTCCCCCTCTCTTGTGGAGATCTCGATGTAATCTCTTTTTGCGGTGTGTTTCTCGAGATCCGATAAATTGTGGGTTTATGATCAAGTTTATCTATGAATAATATTTGAATCTTCTCTGAATTCTTTTATGTATGATTGAGTTATCTTTGCAAGTCTCTTCAAATTATCAGTTTAGTTTGGCCTACTAGATTGATCTTTCTTGCCATGGGAGAAGTGCTTAGCTTTGGGTTCAATCTTGCGGTGTTCTTACCCAGTGACAGAAAGGGTTGCAAGACACGTATTGTATTATTGCCATCGAGGATAAACTCAAGCAATATGATATAAACCCCATCTTTTTATTTTCGATGGCAACAATACAATATGTGCCTTGCAACCCTTTCTGTCACTGGGTAAGGACACCGCAAGATTGAACCCAAAGCTAAGCACTTCTCCCATGGCAAGAAAGATCAATCTAGTAGGCCAAGCCAAACTGATAATTCGAAGAGACTTGTAAAGATAACTCAATCATACATAAAAGAATTCAGAGAAGATTCAAATATTTCTCATAGATAAAGTTGATCATAAACCCACAATTCATTGGATCTCGACAAACACACCGCAAAAAGAGTTTACATCGAATAGATCTCCACAAGAGAGGGGGAGAACATGGTATTGAGATCCAAAAAGAGAGAAGAAGTCATCTAGCTAATAACTATGGACCCGAAGGTTTGTGGTAAACTACTCACAACTCATCGGAGGGGCTATGGTGTTGATGTAGAAGCCTTTCATGGTCGATTCCCCTTCCGGCGGAGCACCGACGCAGGCTCCAAGATGGGATCTCGCGGATACAGAAGGTTACGGCGGTGGAATTAGGTTTTTGTGGCTCCCTGGATGTTTTCGGGGTACGTAGGTATATATAGGAGGAAGAAGTACGTCGGTGGCCGCTCGAGGGGCCCGAGAGACAGGGGCGCGCCCTCCTATCTCCTGGCCGCCTCGATTGCTTCTTGACTTGCACTCCAAGTCCTCTGGATCACGTTCATTCCAAAAATCACGCTCCCGAAGGTTTCATTTCGTTTGGACTACGTTTGATATTCCTTTTCTTTGAAATACTGAAATAGGCAAAAAAGAAAGCAATACGGGCTGGGCCTCCGGTTAGTAGGTTAGTCCCAAAAATGATATAAATATGTAAAATAAAGCCCATAAACATCCAAAGGGGGTAATATAATAGCATGGAACAATAAAAAATTATAGATACTCTGGAGACGTATCAGAGGCATGCGCCTCTTTCGATCTGTATCCCAGTTTGTGCTAGCCATCTTATGGCACCTTGTTTAACTTATGTCTGTACTCAGATATTGTTGCTTCCGCTGACTCGTTTATGATCGAGCACTTGTATTCAAGCCCTCGAGGCCCCTGTCATGTAATATGATGCTTGTATGACTTATTTGTTTTTTTAGAGTTATGTTATGATATCTTCCCGTGAGTCTCTGATCTTGATCGTACATGTTTACGTGCATGATTAGTGTACGATTGAATCGGGGCCGTCACATGATAGTGTTTCCACAACTGGGTTACCAAACGGCTAAACTTCACTGCAACAGTTTTCTCAACACATCAACTTTGTTAGCACAACAAATGCACAATTGAACAACCCAAACAAATCAGGCCACAGTGGACGCAAAACACGAGTGGCGCAGCACCTCCATAACCTATAACGTGGTTCCGCCCTAGAGACAGCAATAGAAAACTTCATTTAAACATTGGGTGTGTCGCTGGCAAGTGAGCCCTCCCATCAACTCAATTGAAGTGGCAAATTTTGGGTATACCTTCGTCAACCGAAAGTGTATTTACAAGTCCTATTTGCCTCCCGAGGCGGCTTCGCTGATGGCGACCACTCCGACACCTCACTTTGGGCTGGCCCATGGTCGGGTTTCACTGTTTTTTTCTTCTTCCTTTTTCTGTTCTTGTTTCTAGTTCTTTTATCTTTCTTGTTTTTATTTTTTTCCTTTGTTTTCCTTTTCTCTATTATTTAAAAAAGCTTGAAATTCCAAATTTTGTTTATAATAACAAAAATTCTTCACAATTCTAAAAATTCATCGCAATTTTAAAAAATGTTCAAAATTTTAAAGGTTCAAGTTTATGAAAAATCATGTTCTTCAATTTTTTTTGGCTTTTTCAAATTTTCGTGATTCTAAAAAATTGGTTGGAACTCAAAATTGTTCCTAATTTCTGGAAATGTTCACATTTCATAAAAAAAAATCTTCAGGTTTTTGAATTGTTCGCTTTTCAAAAAATAAAAAAAAACAAAATTCAAAATTTGTCCATAACTTTCTAAAATATATTATACTCCCTCTGTAAGAAATATAAGAGCGTTTAGATCACTACTTTAGTGATCTAAATGCTCTTATATTTCTTTACGGAGGGAGCATATTTTAGTAGATTTTTAAAATATGTAGCTTCTGAAGCCGGTTCTTTTTTGGGTGTAAACACCCGCTAAGAAAACAAAGGAAAAATAGACAATCTTGTTGGCAATGCGGGCCGGCCCATTTGCGCTGCCCTTCAGAGAAAGCTTGTGACTAGTTCTCGGTTTTTTGCTTCCTCAACGCGAAGGCTATGTTTTCTTATTATTTGAGAATGCGGAAGCATAACTCGAAGTAAACTATTGACATTGACCAAGATCCAAGAGCGGGAGCAACTAATTGAGTACTCCTTCATGATCCCCCGCAGGGGTCACTTGGGGTGGGCTGGCAGGGTGCCACTTGCATGCTCTCAGCCACCGCCACGTGTTACGCTCTAGGCGCTCACTTTGAATTTTTTTTAATTTTAATATTTCTGTACGTGTTTTCGCCTTTTAGATAAAAATGTTTCCGGTTTTCCTCAGATTTTCCTTAGGATTTGGACCCTAAAAATTTTAAAAAATTATTTGCACAAAAAATGTGTTTCCTTTTTTTTCTCCTTCCACGAGAGGCACATATTTACTTCTTGTGGGGGCACAGATTTGCTTCGCGAGAGAAACAATCGTGCCTCTCGAAAAGGAAAAAAATGCGTTTGTTTTGTTCCGCGAGAGACACAAATTTACTTGTCGTAGAGGCACGGATATGCTCGAGAGGCACATGCAGCGCATCACTTGTTGCAAACTGGCATGGCGAGAGTGATCTTTAGACATGAGTACTCTAATTAGTTTTTTTAGACAAATGAGTACTCTAATTAGTGATTTCGTCCAAAAACTCTCTACGCTCTTGTTCCGGTGCAAATGGAAGAACCGATTCGGACGAAGCAGCCCGGCCCGGCCCGCGGCCACAAGCCGAACGAAACCCATGACGGCAGATCACCGCCCGCAACCGCAAAGCGAATCCAATCACCGCACGGCTCTCCGCCCGCCACGCCACCACAACCGCCGCCATGCCGCGTGCCTCCGTCCGGCCGCCGCCGTCGGAGCAGGGCCCGACCGCCTCCCCCTCCTCCACCCCGGCGGCGGATTCCTCCATCGCGGCCCTCATCGACCGCGCAACCTCCACCACAGCCCCCTCCGTCGACCCCGCACTCCTCCGCGCCATCAAGTCCTCCGCGCGCGCCTCCGATGGCGCCGTCCGCGACGCCTTCCGCTTCCTCCTCTCCCTCATGGCCAAGCCCCACTCCCACGTGCGTAAGCCCCTCCCCCCGGATCTCCAGTTCCCCCGCCCCTAGACCCTTGGCGGCCGGGCTGATGTTAAAATTCCCCCCTTTGTGCGTGCGTGCGCAGGTGCGGCTCCTGGCCTTCAGCATCGTGGACGAGCTCTTCATGCGCTCCAAGCTCTTCCGCTCCCTCCTCGCTGACGGGCTCGACGGATTCGTCCCGCTGGCCGTCGGCTTCCGCAGCAACGAGCAGCTCCCGCCGCCGGCCGCCTCGGCCGCCACGCTCCGGAAGGCCGCCATCCAGGCGCTCGAGCGCTGGCACCACCTCTTCGGCGTGCACTACCGCCAGCTCCGTCTCGCCGTCGACTACCTCAAGTCGTCCGCGCGCATCCAGTTCCCCGGCCTCCGCGCGGCCGTCGAGGCCCGTGCCGCGAGGGAGGCACGCACGCAGGAGATCTTGACTGCCAAGGTCGAACAGTTGCGGTCCACGATTGGATCCATAAAGGCTGAAATCCGGTCCACCATCGAAGAAATCCGCAATGGGCTGGACATCATCCGGGCTGAGTATGAGAAATTCGAGCGTTATGCAGACGAGGACCAGGAGGAGGAGATTGCTTCGATGGCGATGCGGAGTATCAGGACAGCATCGTTGATGGCCGGGCAATGGGTGCCTGAAACTCAGGAAAATGAGGCAGTTTTCGATGCGTTGAGGGAGGCGTACCGGCTCCTTATATCGAAGCATTTCAGCACGATTCAGGATTGGATATCTGTGCTTGTTAGGGTCAATCTTGCAGATAATCACTTCAGAGATTCTGCATTGAAGGAATTCATTGATGTCAAGAATGAAATACGCGCTGTAAGAGGCCAGTGCAATGAGCTTGGTCTCGATCTTGATAATGTTCGTAGGAAGAAGGATGTTCAGGAGGAAGACGAAGAGGATTGGGTGGAGGGAAAGATTGAAGTTCCTAGTCCTCCTAGAGTTGTGAGCACTCTTGATGTTGCAGGTTCCAGCAAGGGCAATAGGAAGGGAAAGAGGATGGTGGATGGAGGTAACTGTGACTTGCCAAATGGCGGTAATATATCTCAGGAGATGGATCCAGAGAGAAAAAAGCTCCTTTCCGAAGCCCCTTTGGTATCATGGAGCTCTGTCTTGGACCGGTGGGGTTCAAATATGGATGCACATGTAAACCAGAGGGGGCTTGAGCTCGAGAGCCATTGGGGGAGGATGGATAATGATGCTGTTATACCTGCAGCAAAGATTGCAGAGTTAAATGTTCACCATTCTGTTTATAAAGAAGAACCAGTTGAGATCCTACCATGCCATGCACCTCTGAAGAAAGGAGGTCTTTGCCAGAGAAGGGATCTCAAGATATGCCCTTTTCATGGGCCCATCATCCCACGTGATGCAAGAGGAAATCCAATTGGCAAAAATGGTGGCAGCTCTGATGCGGGAGGCTATCCACTTGAGCAGAAAGTAGAAATTCATGAGGCAGGAGGAAATCCGATTAAGACAAATGGAGGTAGTGATAGTGAAAGTGCACAGGAGGATCAGGAGCCCTCTACTTCAACGATGACAAATATAAATAATGACACCAGCGACATAGATGGAGCTCATGATTTGAGTAAAATTACAATGGACCAGCTGGCGATGCAAGCAATTAAGAATGTTCGGAAAAGGGATATGGACGACAAAGCACGCGAAAGAGCCCAGCGTGCGAGAATCCGCCAGCACAATGAAAATGTTTTGCGGCAAGCGGCTATTGCTTCAACGCCCCACTCAGCGGCAGCATATGACCAGCCTTCTGGAACATTGGGCCGACATGGTCGACGTCGAGGTAAGACGAAGGAACCTACACTATCTTCAATGCTGAAGAAGAAAGTTACTGCAAAAGATAGGATTGCAGGGAGGCTTCTAAATGGTCGTGCTAGGGATGCAACAATAAGAGAAGCTTCTAATACTGAGGATATGACCTACAGGGAAGCATTCCCAAATCAGTGGCAGTGAAAACACCCTGAGTAGGTCTTTCTTCATAATTAATAGTTTCGTTTTGCTGTGCTGTTGCATGCTTGAAGTGCTTAAAGTACGCGGAGCACTGAAGCTGCTTCCAACCTGTGCATGGAAAATTTCAGAAAGGAAAGTCGTAGACCATTTGTACTGGCAGTCGGATTGAGAATCCAAATCACAACAACCGCGACAGTAAATAAGCACTCGATTTTGTGAACATGCCAAGCAGTTTGTCCTTGTTGCCGACCGTCCTTACATGATCATCCAGCTTCTCTGGAGCTACACCATCAACATCCGAGATTCTGAACTGGCCTTACAACAGCTCAGATGAGGCGGCGATAAACAGGATGATTGATACCTATCGTTTCCATTGCTAAGGAAGGCTCCTGTTTTCTCTCTTGTCTTATGTTCTGTTATCTTGGTTTTGCCTTGGCTTGTACCGGGCAATGAACAGATTGACTCTAGGTTGTATCTTCTGCAATGGAATTACTGTTTGCTATCAGATGTGTACCCAATGCCCCACAGTGTAGCTTGGTGCTGGCATCTTGTGTGCAATGTGGTTCTTAATTTCTGTAGTACATAATGTGAGCTCAACCCTTTTTACCCCTGTTTTGTATTTAGCCCAGCAACTGAGTATTTGAGTATATGTTGTGCCTCACTGTTCTTCTCCATAAGCTTTGCAATTTTACAATGTCTTGTAACTTGTTTGTTGCCAGATTTCTGGGCATCACTGCAGAATGGTCACAATTTGTAGCACGACTGCTGTCATGAACTGAAGGAAGAGCTCACCATGGCTGCTTAAGATGTGAACTGAAGATGTGCTTTGCTTATGAAAAACATTCGGACACAGTATTTTGTTGCTCTCTGGCATGTATTCTTTCCCCCTTTGTACTATACTTTCTTTGTAACCTATTCTTTGTTGGATTTCTGGGCATTATTGCATAATGGTGTAACACAATTTCTGTGAGCATATAAAAACTCGCTGTCTCTAGGTGGATGTAGACAGGTAGTTTCCTTCTGCATACACTGCATACGCATGCTGTTCATACTTAAGAGGATACAGGCGTCGCAGCATGTTAGTTGCCCACATCAGGTCACAAATTTGCATGCCCATCATCTACACTTTTTTTTAGAGAAAAGGCGCAGCGGAGCCCGAGAAAAGGCTCGAAACTTGCTCGGCTTTGAATTAACAAAACCATCAAGACGGAAATAAAGGATACAAGGTACAATGTGGAACAGACACTAAGGCAGCGACAACCCCAGGCAAGAGCTTGAAGCACCAATGCCAACATCCACCGCAATGCCAAGTAGGAGATCATGCTTGCATCGAGTCGCTAATTGTACCCGGAGGACCAAACAGGGGCCAAACATGGTCTGTTTCTGCCGCCGCAAAGGGCCATTACCCTTCACCCATGCTCAATGGGTGCCGCACCGGCGGCCGACAGAATGGTTCCCAGAACCCAGCACCATGGTGCACAAGCTGTCAACGAAGACACAACAGAAACATACCCGCAAGCAGCAACAGACCAACCACCCAGGCACCGTCGCCGACAATGGGAAGACATCACGTCGGGTGAGAGCTGTCGATCAAAGGCGCAACCAAGGAGCAGGCCGGAGGGGCAACCAGGAGCACAAGGTCCAATGTTGCCGGATATAAGAGCAAGCCAACAGCGCCGCCGCCAAGCCACCACGACTCCCCCAACACCTAGCAGATCCGGGCCGACGCCTTCAGGAAGGGGCACGCCACCGCGACGACGTCGTCAGCCAAAGCAGGGGACCAGGGGATTTCTCCCACGCTCAGGGATGGGGGTGGGCAGGGGAGGATCCTCACCGGAGCCTCCAAGGAGGGGATCGGCACCAAAGGTGTCGACTTCGATGTGGCCGCCGCGCCGACCAAAAGTTTCCTCCGGATCCACGCCCTCCCACTAGATCCATGTAGCCAGCACACGGGGAGGACGACCACAGCTGCCGGGAGATGGAGCCGGCGCGGAACGGAGTAGATCGGGCGAAGTACGGAGCAGCTCCAAGATCCAGCGGAGGCCAACACAGGGCCACCGCGCACGCAGGCAATGACCGTCGTCCCTCGCCGCCCGCACGGCCGAGGGACGACGCACCTGCAACCGCTGGCGCAGCCCGCCGCTCCGGCTAAGCCACGTGCCACCGGCCGGGGCTGCCGCCCCGAAAGCCGAAGCCCTCCAAGCGAGGTGGAGGCGCGGATTCCCTATCGCCACCTTCATCGGTGTTGCGCGCCCGCGCCGGAGCTCACCTCTGGCGGCGGCGGAGGGGGTGGGGAGGAGGGGGAGCGCTGGCGGCGGCAAGGGTTAGCCCCCGAGTTGCCTAAGAGGAGGCGACGCGGGGGGGGGGGGGGGGGTTGGGGTGGGGTGATGTGTGTGTGTGTGTGGAGCCGTGTGTTGACGCTGGATTTTTAAGAAGCACCCATCATCTATACTTACTAATATTAAACTCATAATGTGATACCAACAAATTTATTTTGTTCTTACTTCGACCGTTGGTAATGAATATTCATCAGCAATGTCTGTAGCCACTGAAGGATAGTGCAAATAAGAACCTATTATGCGGAGGTGGAGAAAAACAAAATATTTTAATGCGCCAACTAAACAACCTAAAGTATCTTCTTGCAAGCTTCAAATGATGAACATCCGAAATCTTTGATTACCGGCCGCTGCTTCTTCTAGGTCATAGGATTCAACGATATTGTGTAAGCTGGTGAAGTAAATATACTAGCAGGTGCAAAAATCCGTGCCCTAAGTGCTTGACTGTCGTGTTGCTGTATGGGATAAGCTGCTTATGTGCTCAAAAGATAACAAACCCTCTGACACCTTATCACAAAACTGCACATATTCTGCTCGCATTACCAGAAAATATAAATCATCTACACAACCGTGAGTGTATGCCTGTGTATATGAACGCTTGCGTCTGTACTGTGTTCAGAAAAAAAAAGAAAAAAAAACATCTACACAGCCCCAGGGTCCAAAATTCTATCAACGGGAATCAAATTCCCGGCACAGGTTGGGTGATAGCCACCAAATGCGCACCCCCGCCCTCGGTAGTGGACCGGCACATATTGTTTGTTCTGTGTTTGTGGTTTCCATCGATTTTACCCGCTGGTTTTTCGTTTTATCTATGTGTTTTTCTTCCTGTTTTTCTAGTTTCCTTTATTTTGTTTTTCCTAATCCTTTTTTAACTTAGATTTTTTTTTCTTTTTCTTGTTTCGAGAACTTCTAAAATTTGGATTAGTTTTTGAAATTGATGAATTGTTTTAAATGTTAGCAATAATTTCTGAAATTCATGCACATTTTTTAAATTCAAGAAATTTAATTAAAAACTGGGAGTAATTTCTGAAATTTATTAAGTTCTTTAAATTACTGATAATATTTCTTGAAATTCATGATTTTTTTAAATGAGATCGTTTTGAATGGCGAATATATTTTGAAATATTGGAACTAATTTTAAAATTCATGAATTATTTTTGAATTTGTGAAAACTCTAAGAAATTCAAAACAAAACTAATAATACTTTAAGATTATTTTAAATTCGTGACCATTTTTTAAAATTCCAAAATATTATCGAAATTTGTGCACACATTTTATTTCATGAAACCTTTTGAATTGGTCAAGAAAAATAAAACTTTGGAATTTGGTTTCGATTTCACAAAGTTTTTTTAATTGACAAACAATTTTTTAAATTCATGAAGAATTTTTTGAAATTTGGTTCTTTCTTAAATTTGTGAATATTTTTTAAATTAATTTTTTTAAACGTACTCCCTCTGTTCCTAAATATAAGTCTTTTTAGTGGTTTCAAATGAACTACAACAGACGGATGTATATAGACATATTTTAGAGTGTAGATTCACTCATTTTGCTCTGTATGTAGTCCCTTGTTGAAATCTCTAAAAAGACTTATATTTAGGAACGGAGGGAGTACATACTTTGAAATTCAAGAACATTTTCAAAATTAATGAATATTTTTCGTATTCATGAATATTTTTCATATTATTATGAATTTATGAACATTTTTAGAAATCTTAGGACATATTCCAAATTCATAAACATTTTTCGAAACTGGAAAGGCCTTGCTGGTGGTGGTGGTGTTGGCCGGGGTGTGGAAGCATCATTGCGGTCAGATGCGGGCCTACCTCTGATGTAGGCGGCCCTCTGCTCCAGCGGTGCCCACCTCCCTCGTGTTGCGGTGGCGGCTCAAGAATGGTGTTTGTTGAGGCAACGTTGGTTGAATCCCGGCGGCGCGTCGGCCTGGTGGCATGGTGGGACTATACTGGCGCTGCTTCGGCTCCAGTCGCCTCTGGATCTGCGTTCTCTTCCAGTGTGTGTGGCTTGGCGGTGTCCATTTGCTGGTGGAACTCCGGTCTCGGCGATTCGGTAGCAGCGTTCCTTCCAGCTCCATCGGCTTGTCGACGTCCGGACGGCTATGGACCCGCAACTTGGATCTATGCCTCTCTCCAGTCTAAGTTTACTAGGGTCATATTACCATCGCTTCCCCCGTGCCGGTCCTCTTTGCCTCGCTGCACCCTCGACCATGTACACCTCCATGCCTTGCATGGTGCCAGATCCTAAGCATGTGTCCAGTGGCGCCAGGTGACACCTTCCGGCGGCAAGTGCGGCTCCACCGCTCCACCAACCCTTTTGATACATTTCAGATTGCGGACCCGGGGCTATGGGATTGTTTAGTGACAGGTCAGAGAGAAAATCTCTGCTCGGCTTGCCGGTGCTAGCGGCGGCTATACTCGTGCGTGTCGTTTTCCTCCTTAGAGGTGCTCTCATGGCTTTCACATGTGCCCCTCTACGATCTCATGGGGAAACCCTAGGTCCGGTTCTCCGGATCGGATAACAACGGCATCGCGGTGGTATTTTCCTTCTTGAAGCCTCTATTTTCTCGCTTGCGGTGTCCCCGGTGTTGGTTTTCGTGATGTTGGATGTCTTGCTTGTTCGGTCTACCTCTCATGTTTGGGGCTCTATGGGTTTAGCTGTGAGTTGTATCTTTTGTTCGGGTCGAGCATCCCTTGCCTAAATGCTCTGGGCACCATGTTCACGTCTCCTTCCGTTCGTGCCATGTGTTGTACCCTTCTTGTACGCATTCTAATTCCTTCTATGGATGAAAGATAAGGAAGCTTTGCATATTCTACGAGAAGAATTGTCGCAGGTGCTGCTCCCAACATCTTGTCAGGTGAATTGTGATACTCAAATATCTATGGATGTAACTTTATTGTCCAATAACTCATGTGCGATCTTAAATATATGATGTAAAACATTGAAATCTGTCGAACATCTTAGCTAGGAAATTTACATGTTTCATGTTAAGCATAAGAGGTTTGATCTCCATCTATCTTGACTGATTGAACCTCTGTCGTGATACTCTTAACACATTCATGTGTTGTGGTTCTTTGTTGGTTCCTGTCACGCCCAATATGCGACCCTGTCCTAAAGGACTCGAAGGTCCCACCAAGGATAGAAGCGCATATTGGAGACGCTTTTGCAAGGTGGATATTATTACATCATACCATTACATAATAGTTGGGGATACATACAAGAGGCATACAATGCCACACGAATATAACAACATCATGCATAAGAGAAACATCCGACCACGGATGAAACACAAACAGAAACTCAAACGACATCCACCCTGCTAGCCCAGGCTGCCGACCAGGAACCTATCCCCTGATCAAAGAAGAAGCAGAAGAAGAACTCCAAAACAAGTAAACATCGCTCTTGCGTCATGATCATCGCATTACCTGCACCTGCAACTGTTGTTGTAGTAATCTGTGAGCCACGAGGACTCAGCAATCCCATTACCATGGGTATCAAGACTAGCAAAGCTTAATGGGTATGGAATGGATAAGTGGTGAGGTTGCAACAGCGACTAAGCACGATATGGTGGCTAACTTACGAATACAAGAATAAGATGAGAAGCTACGCAAACGATCGCAAACTAGTAATAATCAAGAAGTGATCCTAAAACTACTTACATCCAAACATAACCCAAGCCGTGTTCACTTCCCAGACTCCGCCGAGAAGAGACCATCACGGCTACACACGCGGTTGATGCATTTTAGATTAAGTCAAGTGTTAGGTTCTCTACGACCGGATATTAACAAATTCCCATCTGCCACATAACCGCGGGCACATCTCTCGAAAGTTTAAACCCTGCAGGGGTGTTCCAACTTAGCCCATCACAAGCTTTCACGATCCGCGAAGGATATTCCTTCTCCTGGGAAGACCCGATCAGTCTCGGAATCCCGGTTACAAGACATTTCGACAACGGTAAACAAGACCAGCAAGACTGCCCGGATGTGCCGACAAATCCCGATAGGAGCTACACATATCTCGTTCTCAGGGCACACCGGATGAACACTACGTACAGCTAAAACCATCCCTCAAGTTTCCCCGAGGTGGCGCTGCAAGTGGCTCTAGTTCGGACCAACACTTAGAGAAGCACTGGCCCGGGGGGGAGGGGGGGTTTAAAATAAAGATGACCCTCGGGTTAATTACTGCCAAGGGAAAGGTTATAGGTTGTTAGGCAAATATAAAACTAAGGTTGGGCCTTGCTGGAGGAGTTTTATTCAAAGCGAACTGCCAAGGGGTTCCCATAAACCCGACCCCGTAAGGAACGCAAAATCAAGGAACATAACACCTGTATGACAGAAACTAAGGCGGCAAGAGTGGAACAAAACACCAGGCATAAGGCCGAGCCTTCCACCCTTTACCAAGTATATAGATGCATTAATTAAATAAGAGATATTGTGATATCCCAAAATAATCCTGTTCCAACATGGAGCAATCTTCAACTTCACCTACAACTAACAACGCTATAAGAGGGGCTGAGCAAAAGTGGTAACATAGCCAAACAACAGTTTGCTATGAAGGGTGAAAAAGGTTAGAGGCTGACTTGGCAATTTGGGAGGCTTGATAAACAAGTGATAGGTAGCGCAACATAGCGATAGAACGAAGCAACTAGCATAGCAATGATAGTATTGAGATCCAGGGTAACGATCATCTTGCCTGAAATCCCGCTAGGAAGAAGAACGAGTCCATGAAGAAGACGAACGGGCGAAGATGAACAAAGCGTAGTCGAATGAACCCTCACGATCGCAAGGAAACAGGAACTATTGAGAAGAAGCACAACCGAAAAGAAGCAAACAGCATGGTAAACACACAACACATAAACAACATGATGCACAACGAAGCATGATGCATGACAAGGGCTACATGATGCTACTCATGGCAAGAGATGATGCATACAACAACAACACATCAAAGCAAGTTTAAATGAAGCCGGAAACAACATATAACAAATCCGGCAAGTCCTCATATGCAATTTCAAAATTATTCCAGATATGAATAAACCTTATGTTCAAGTAGTTAAACAGAAACTGAAAATGCACCATGATGATCTACATGAAATTCTAGTCAAGTTACAATAAAGTTCATTTAGTTCGGACCTACGGCCTAGAAGATATGAGCAAAACACGTTAAACATGGAATTGATGCAAAATGCATTCAAACATCAAGCAAACACTCTCAAAACATGGATGCAACATGATAAGATGACACTACATGCAAAATCAAGCAAGTTTCATATAGAGAATGCTCAAAACGGAGCAACGGTGCAACACATACACTCCAAACAAGATACAACAACAATCTATCCAAAACAGCAAGTAGGCACTTTGCAAACATCCAAACAACATGCTACAGGAATCATATGAGCCCAAACTTGACATTCAATTCATGTAAAGATAACATAATTCAAATATAATTAAGGTTCATGTTCATAAGCATCAAGATTAATCCAAGATGATCGATGCAAAATGCAACTTTATAACACAGGAGCATATAAATGAGCAGAGTTAATATGATGGCACCTTAAGAGCAAGAAATGGACAAGCTACATCAAGTAAATATAGCAAACAAGGGCATGGAATAAAAGTACACATGACAAATAGAAAATAACATTATGTCATAATATACATATGGCTCATGGATTAGTGGGAACCAACATGACAAGATTGAATGTTGAAATAGTTTCAGCAAGTGTAAAACAGCAACAATATGATAGCATGTTTGCAAGCATGAAACAGAGGCATATGATATCCAAAATTTTCAAATATAGCATGCAAACAAAGTACTCATAAAATAATTCAAAACATGTATTTGGAGTATCTCCAAAAGAGGTATGGAATACTTAATATCAAGCTCACAATATAGCATCATGAAGTTAACAGAAATCTGGAATAGCATGTAGGCATGTTCATGGCAATGAAAACATATGCTATGGGATATATATAAGGCATCAAAATGCATTTCATGATAGATCATAACATAGAAAACAAAACATATTAACTAAGCATCTCCAGATTATGCATGGATTAACTAGGAACATCAGAAAAACATGGCAACATGATATGACAGATTCAGCATTGACATAACATTGATAGCGAGTAGCCCACTTCATAAGCTTGATGCACTCACTACAGGGCATATAATAATACATAGATTGCACCCATGTAAATATAGCATTATTAAGTTCCTAAAACATCTAGACATCATGCTCATAGGATGCACACACAAAATGCAACAAAAATGACAAATCAGCAAGTTACAGCAGTTTTCAGCAGTTAACAACAATATGCACTTTTGCAACAGGGATTGAGATATCTATATGAACTCAAACAAGCAAGCTAATGGAACCAACACGTAGATCACGAAGAGCATAACATGTGCATATCAAGATCATCATCATAGGATCAATAGTGACAAAGTTATAGCACTCACGAGACAGCTAAATGATGTTAACGTGTAGCAGTTTCAGCAGTTTATATCACATATCCGTTTTGCAAAGAAGATTAAGGCATCAATATTAACAGTAACATGAATGCAAACTACTCCATCATGAAGAGCACTCTGAGATGAACATTTCGACATATCATACACACAAAATAGAGCAATATGCACAGCGTTATGCCATGATGAAGATAAACACATAATGCTGATTTCTGGGGACTTAGAGAAAAAAGCAACCTCTCGGGACAAAGTTGGATGAGGTGGATTCGGGACGGTGTCATGCGGGTTAGCGTTTGGATCGACGAGCTGGTGGATCTCGTCCAACGAGGAGCTCCGGTGAGCGGGGCGGCGTCCGGCAAGCTCCGGCAAGCGGCACGACGCGGAGGAGGTCGCAGGAGGCCGGCGCGGGGCGGATCTGGCCCTGGGTGGCCGGATCCGGCGAGGGCAGAGGCGGCACGGTGGCTGGAGGCAACCAGCGGGCGAGAAGGCGGCGGCGCTGGCACGGCGAGCGGCGGCGCGGTCGGCGGAGGGGATGCGGTGAAGGCGGCGGCGGGAGCTGTGGGGAGCGGGCGGCGGCATGGAGTCGTCGACGGGCTGTGGAGGCGCGGGGTGGAGGGGCGGCGGAGCTAGTCACCGGAGACGGTGGGTCGGCGCGGCTGAGCAAATCACCGGGGGCGGCGCTAGGGCAGCGGGTGGCGGAGGCAAAGGCGGCGGCGCGCGGACGACGGAGCGCGCGGGAGCGAGGCAGCCCGGGTGCGGCCCGGGGCGGGCCGGCCTCAGGCCCCGGCGGGCCTGGCGACGGGAAGGAGAGAGAGGAGGCGCGGGGGACATGTGGCGGCGGAGGATTGGTTGGAGGGCGGCGGCGGACGCATCCGGCTGCGCGATGGACGTGTCCGGCGACGCGAGGAGGAAGATGCTAGGGTTTGGACTGTGATTTCGGAGGGGGGGGCCTATATATAGGTAGATGGAGCTAGGAGGGTCCAAATGAGGTGCGTTTTTTTCACCCACACGATCGTGATCCAACGGCGGAGGGCATGGAGGGGAGTTTGATGGGCTACATGGCTGTTGTGAAGGGGTGCTGGGCTGCAAAGAGAGAGGGGTTTCAGTTAACCATTGGGGCATCAAACGACCTCTAAATGGAACGAAATTTGACAGGCGGTCTACCGATGATGTACCAAGACCACTCGCCAAGTCTCGGCCCATTCCGAGAATGTTTTTCTCCCGCTCACGAAACAAGGTCTGAGAGGGGTGAAGGGTGCATGCGAGTGTGTCTGCGCTCAGAACGAACAACGGAGAGAACCAGGGAAACCCGAACGGATGCAAGTTTTGAAAAACATGTAGATGAAATGCATATGATGACATGGCAAAATGCAACACGCAAGCAAATGACATGGCAACGATGGCGAATAACTGGAGGACACCTGGCGCATCGGTCTGGGGGCATTACAACTCTCCTCCACTAACAAGAGATCTCGTCCCGAGATCTTAGGAACGAGACGGAAGAGAAAGAGGAAGAGGTGAAGTAAGAACACAAGAGAGAAGATGAACAAAGTCGAGAGCACTCGGGTAGAAAGAGGTACGGCGAATATGACAAGAATGAAAAGCTCAAGGAATAAGATAGACTCTGAAACCACTCCGGTTAGAACAAGGTAGAAAAGGAATAAGAGCGAAAGAATTCCGGCAGCACTCCGGCTAAAAATGGAAGGAATGGAGACATGAAGTTCACAAGATGGGATGACACTTGACGAGATGAACACGCAATGCCTCCGGAATAATTCAAAGAATGGAATGAAAAGAACGAATGAGAGAACAAGAACTTCCACCACGAATGAATTCGATAGCATCCTTAGAGGAAGGGAAGACCATAGTTGTTGAGAAAATCAACAACAAAAGAATAAGCTTATTGTGGACTTATCAAAAACATCTCAAAACTTGAGGTGAAATTATACCACAACCAAATGTCTGAATAGCCGAGAAAAACGAAGAAATGCAAAACTCCACTTCAGAAGAAAACGGAGAATTATTTGCACTTTGAGACGCGGGGAGAAAATATACTTGAACTCCTCCAACAAAATCTTGATGAACTATTGAAGAATGAATTAAATGCTGAAGAACCACCATGAAGAACTCCGGTGACAAAAGGATGATGAGATAGAATGAAGGATGAAAGAATAAGATGAGCCTTGTGGTGATTTAGATGGAGGTTCTGACGAAATGGCTGAAAAGAAAAGATGAAAACACTTCGAAGCGCGAAATTACTCATCATGAACAAACTCCGGAGGAAGGGATTAGTCACTTGGAAGAAATAAGAATAAGATTTATTGTATGCTTATCCTTCATCAAATTAAACTGATGACAAGCAATGGATTTTGCATACTACTTATTCTTATTGGAAAAATGATTAAGGGGGATATAGCACAAAACTTGAGAAAGTCTTCATGAACCACCGGTAGGATTGGAAAGAACTAATGAATTAATATGATAACAAAGGAAAAGGAATTTGAAGGAACCACCATAAGAATTCATAAATGACTGATGAAAGATAATGAATCACTGGGAAGAATTAGAAGAACAAATATGCTTGAGGGGATTTAGATGCAAAAGAACAAAGAGATCACGAGCTGATTAAAGAATACTAGACAGATGCACCGGGATAATTAGAGAACGATAGCTGGAATGATGGCCTGCGGTGAAACAAAATAGAAATCAACTCCTGAAATACTCCGGATGGGTAGGAAAAGAATATCTGACAAATGGAATAATTTGAGAGGATAACATGAAGCTAGAACCTTGAATCTTCGAGAGAACGGGCAAGATTTAGAGGAAAAACTCTTCTTTGATCTTCAAATGACGATGAGAAACACCACTATCGGTGTCAAAACTGGCGGATCTCGGGTAGGGGGTCCCGAACTATGCGTCTAGGAGGATGGTAACAGGAGACAAGGGACACGATGTTTTACCCAGGTTCGGGCCCTCTTGATGGAGGTAAAACCCTACGTCCTGCTTGATTGATATTGATATTGTGGATGTTTACAAGAGTGGATCTACCACGAGATCAAGGAGGCTAAACCCTAGAAGCTAGCCTATGGTATGATTGTAATGGTTGTTGTTGTGTCCTACGGACTAGAGCCATCCGGTTTATATAGACACCGGAGAGGGCTAGGGTTACATAGAGTCGGTTACAATGGTAGGAGATGTACATATCCGTATCGCCAAGCTTGCCTTCCATGCCAAGGAAAGTCCCATCCGGACACGGGACGAAGTCTTCAATCTTGTATCTTCATAGTCTTGGAGTCCGGTCGATGATGATAGTCCGGCCGATGATAGTTCGGCTGATGATGGTAGTCCGGCTATCCGGACACCCCCTAATCCAGGACTCCCTTAGTAGCCCCTGAACCAGGCTTCAATGACGATAAGTCCGGCGCGTATATTGCTTGGCATTGCAAGGCGGGTTCCTCCTCCGAATGATAGAAGATTGTGAACACCAGGATAGTGTCCGGCTCTGCAAAATAAATTCCACATTCCACCGTAGAGAGAATAATATATACACAAGTTCAATCTGCTGACTTTTTTGCGGCATGACGTCACGCCACTACCAAGCCATTACTTGAATCGTTTTTTACTCTACCACCTCAGCGCATTTAGCGAAGCGGTTTCCTTGGCACGTCTTGTCGAAGCAGAGATCGTGTTCCCCCTTAATCCGGGATTCTCATCAATACGGACGTGGGTAACCCAACCGCGCCCGTTGCCACGCCCCCTCTATCGAAGGCGAGTCCCAAACGGTCACGGAGACGGCTCTTGGTATTCTCCCTCTTTATAACGGGACCAAGGCTCGTTTCTTTTCTTCAATCCTCCATCGAATCCTCTCCCCGCTCCAAGTTCCAGCACCTAGAGCTCCAGATTCGAGCGCTTCGGACCTTCAACGATGTCCGGTTCCGACCTCCAGGGCCGGTGGATGCCCTCCTCCGTCACGGAGGAGGACGTGCTAAAGCTGCGGGAGGCCAAGTACCTGGCTTATGAGATTTCGCACAGGTTGCCTGCCGAAGGGCAGGCCATCCCCACCCCCGAGCCCGGCGAGTACGTCGTTTTTGTATCCCACCTCCGTCGGGGTTTAGGCTTCCCGATGGATCCTTTTGTGAGAGGGCTCATGTTTTACTATGGGTTGGAATTCCACGATTTGGCTCCGGAGTCCATCCTCCATATTTCCGCATTTATTGTCGTCTGCGAAGCCTTCCTCCGCGTCGCCCCTCACTTCGGCCTGTGGCTGAAGACCTTCAATGTGGCGCCGAAGATGATCGGGGGCGTCAAGCGGAGTGTGGCGGGGCGGCCATAAGTAGGAGGGCCGATGCCCCGTGGCCCGCTGGCTCCTTCCAAGAGGAGCTCGGCCCGTGGCAGCAAGAGTGGTTCTATATTACCGTTCCGAGGGGCCGCAGACAAAAGCCGCCGCCCTTATTCCGCCCGGGACCTCCACGACGGTTGATGTCGTGGGTCACCCAAGGGCTCAACTGGGGGCCGTCAAAGGACGTGCCCCTACTGCAGGGCCGGATTCGAGATCTCCAAACGAGGGAGGTTGATATGGTGGTGGTAATGCAGGTTATGCTGATTAGGCGTCTCCCGCCCTGCAAACGCCGCCCTCTCCGGCTGTGGGAGTTCAATCCGGAGGGCCCACGGATTCTTCAACACTTCATGGGTATGACACCCCTGGAGATGTACAAATTATTCTTCGGATCGCAAGAGGCGCGTCCGGAATTGACCGAGGATGCTGGCCTAAGCTGCAATCGCCCGGATACTCAAGTAAGTAGTTCCAAGTCCGGACATACCGTTTGTTTGCCTTTCGATGATTCGCCTTATGACCAACTTCCTTCTAAACAGGAGTGGATAGCGGAAGCAAAATTGATATGGTGTCCGGCCCCCCTCCCCGAGACCGCGCCGGATTCCGTGCTGGTCCGGATGCTTGAGGTTGCGCCTCCAGAGGAAGGCGAAGGGGAAAGCAGGAAAGCTACTGCCTCGCCTAAGGAGGCTCTTGAAAGAGGGGGGATCGAGAATCCCTCCCTCCAAGGGGAGAAGAGGACTGCCTCCGAGGACCCGGGGGCAAAAGCCCCTAAACGGGGGAAGAAATCTTCGCCAGAGGGCCCTGCGTCCGGGAGGCCCCGGCCGCACAATCTCCCTTAAAGAATCAGCCCTCCAACGAGCCGTAAGTAGAAAGAAAGGAGTTTTATAATAAGGGACATCCCTATTTGTGCTTCTGAGGATAACTAAAGTTTTTACCTTGTAGTTCGGATCTCCGTCCTTCGCAAATGAGCTCGTCTTCGGGGGACCTTCGTCCGGAGATGATGGAGAGCGAGACGCCTCCGTCCGGGGCGCCGTCGGATAGGGCGGACGAGCCTGAAGTGTCGTCACGGAGGGAGCCCCCTGGTTTGGCAAAGCCGGATAGTTCGGCGCCAACTGGTGTACGGCTGAAGGATCTGCTTGAGAAGGCGTCTATCTCAGAAGATCACCACGCATTGATGAGCATGGTGATTGAAAGGATTTCATCCGCCGAAGGCGGGTTGCATAATGCCGTCAGGAGTTTGCTGGCGGGGTTTGAGGTACGTAAAAATGACACACCTTTTAACAGTTTTGCATATAGAATGCGCCCTGTATAGATAGTAGCCCCTGAGACTCGGTAGGTTGTCGAAATCGACAGCGTGCCGAGGATCAAAATCGCAGGTTTAAATTTCCGCCATGCCGATGCAGGTGGCGGGTCGTCCGGGGGCCGGCTGGACTGATGGAGTTGCTGAACTAAAGCGACAACTCGCTGTTGCGGATGCGGACATCACGCTGGTCAACAGGCGACTTGATGAGTCGCAAGGTAAGTGTTTCTGTGCGGTCACTTGGTAAGGGAGCCGAAGCCAGCTCCTTACAACGCGTGTGTGAAATGCAGATAGTGCCGCTGCTGTGGAGAGCCTTCGGACCGAACTTGCTCAAGCCAAGGAGCAGGCCAGAAGGAGTAATGCGGCGGCCTCGAGGGCGGCCGAGGAGTTAGCGGCCGAAAGGGTCGCACACTGCCGGAGCAGGGAAGAGATGGCCGAAATGGCCGTGAAGTTAAAAGATGCTACCGACCGCAATGAGGCTCTTGGGAAGGAGCGCCTAGCGGGGCAAGAAGACCTGGAGAAGGCCACCGCCGAAGCCAAGGATGCCCGCTCTGCAATGCGGGCTATAAAGGAAGAGCTGCGCCAGGCCGGAGAAATTGTAGCTGGCAAGCCTTTTCTGCTGCGCCGAAGGTTTACGGATCCAAAGTATGCTCAGCTGGGCCAACTGTGGGGTCCAGAGGACCCTTATATGGACTTAGCAGCGAGTGCGGCGGAAGCCGTTGTGCATTTTCGAAGCCAGAAGGATCACAAGACGGAAGAGCTGTTTTGGTCTCAATTCCATAGTCCGGAGTGTTCACTTCCGCTGACCGACCGTTTGGCCGAGTGGGCTGAGCTAAATAGGTTGTCCGGGCTTGCTATGACGGATATAGTGACCCATGTCTGGCCGGATAGGCCCGAGCCGAAGAGTTACTTTGGCTTATTGCAGCAATTTCTTGGAGCGGTGCCGCATATTAAGGCGATGAAGCGGTCGGCCTGCATAGAGGGTGCGCGGATGGCACTCGCCCGTGTGAAGACACATTGGACAGAGATGGATGCCACCGCTGTTGCGACCCCGGGTTCGGACGATAACCGGTTACCCGCCGAGCACTATTTTGGCGAAGTGCTGCGTGGTGCTCGTGTAATAGAGTCGCAGTGCTCAAAAAATGTTACGTTCGAATGAACGTTTTTATGATGTAAAACAATATTTATGATGTAAGCGCCTTTTATACTTGTGCGTTCAAGTAATAGAATATCTCCTATGCGGCCGTTCATGTATACGTGTGTATAACCTGAAAGATGGCAGTCGTCGGCTTCAGCCCCCACGCACAAGGTGCGGGGGTGTTCGCAAAAAATAGCGCGTTTTCACACTTAATCCGACGTCTCGGTCCTGTAAAGGAGGTGGTAGCGTAGCAAACGAGGCAACCGGACTATAATGCTTTATCACTTTCACTTAGCCATGGAGTTCGAGGGTGGGGCTACGACATAGCCCCTGGGGGCACCGCGCTCTCCGAATTTGGGGCGCGTATGTGCCTGACCGGGAAACGGCCCTTCGTCAAAGCGGAGGAATTCTAAACATTCCCATGGTCGATCGAGTGGTTGACCAGTCTCTCGCTGTATCATGACAGTCAGTTTTCGGCTTTCTCTACTGAGGTGCTCGCCCAGCCGAACTGGGGCACAATCGCAGTAGTTCTCCTGGTGCCGCGTTAGCCGATGATACGGAACGTAAGGCAGCAAAACACAGGAGCCGGGCAAACCCAACATTTGACCAAAGACATGATTCGGAGCTGATGCATATAAGGCCTAACTCGAGACGCCGAACACTCCCGAAGGTGTTCGGTCTTTACAATAGCGGGCAAAACAATGCCCTAAGCCCCTTGTGTCCAGGTACGGGCAAGTTCTTCTGGCGCGGCCGATGCCAAAACGCCAGTCTCCACTCTGGTTATAATGAGAAACCAGGGGATTATAGCAACAAGAGACAGTAAGAAAGGTTTACGTAGGGTGTTAGTCTAAAAAGAGTCCTTGCAACGGGTCCCTACTGCACGTCTGCGCCTGTGTCTCCGTTGTGCCGTATCCTGGACGGGTGTGCACGCTGTTCATCTGTAAAAAGAGAGGAACTTAGTTTGAAAAGAAATCGTGCGAGAAAGTGCATAAAAATTGAAATATAGATTAATAAAGTTGAGCCTATGCTAGCTCATCATGGCTTATATGTACAAACCCTTGTAAAGGGGTGTGTGGCTAGGTAGCCCCTAGCTTATTTATTCCGGACTCGTCCAGCCGTGTCCGGCGTCTCAGGCGACCTTTTAATGAAATGATGCCATGTGGACCGGGCATTTTAAGCGTAAGAGACGCGTAATGTGGTATTGCATTGAAGCGGACGAAAGCTTCCCGTCCCAGTGATGCTTGATAGCTACTTTTAAATGGGGCGACATGAAAGGTTAGCTTTTCTCGTCGGAAGTTGTCAGGTGACCCGAACACAACTTCTAGTAATAATGAAATTGTACACCTGGCGTAAGGGCCTGGCGCCACTCCTTTGAAGGAAGTGCGGTTATGCCGAATTGTAGTAGGGTCTATCCCAACTTGCAGATTGTGTCCGGATATAGCAAGTTTAAGTCACTGCCGCCGTCCATCAGAACCTGCGTGAATTGCAGTCCGTCTATTATGGGATCCAGTATCAGGGCAGTCTATCCTGCGTTCCGGATACTTCTGGACTAATCCAGGTGGTCGAAAGTGATTGGTTTTGACATCCAATCTCGGTGTTCTGCTGGGGTGGACCGTGCGACACTTGTCTTAGCGAGTGCCGTGTTGGTTTTCCGTACTATCACATGAAGTGAGTTTACTATTTTGACTTCTTGTGGGAAAGTCTTTTGACTTCCGGTGCTCTGCTGGTGGGGTTCGTCATCGTCCTCGCTTGGCGCATCGAGCCCCTTGTGTCCGGCGTTGAGTCTGCCGGACTGTTTAAAAACCCAACAATTTCGGTTGGTATGGTTTGCAGGCCTTCCGGAGGTACTGTGGATTTGACATATCCGATCTAAATTTTTTTTTAAATTTGATAGCTCGTCGCTGTTGTCCTTAAGAGGCAGTGTTTTATTGTTTGGCCGCGAGCTTTTGAATCCGGTGTTGACCGCCGTGCCCTTTGGGCTTTTTTCTTTATTCCGGCGCTGATCTTTCCTGCGCCGTGATTTTCCGCTTCCATCTCTGATCTCGGATGTACTCGGGTTGCTGGTGCTGCATCTTGCTAGCCAGCTGTCTTCTCCTGCGCAAAAGCGCGTCATGAGGCTTGTTAGCGCGGCCATTGTTCTTGGCTTCTCTTGGCCGAGGTGTCTAGCGAGCCATTCGTCTCGAACGTTGTGTTTAAAAGCTGCTAAGGCTTCCGCGTCCAGACAGTCGACTATTTGGTTCTTTTTGGTAAGGAACCTGTTCCAGAATTTGCGCGCTGACTCTCCGGGCTGTTGGGTTATATGACTCAGATCGTCTGCATCCGGAGGGCGGACATAAGTCCCTTGAAAATTTTCTCTAAACGCGTCCTCAAGCTCTTCCCAACTTCCAACAGTGTTTTCTGGGAGGCTTTTGAGCCAATGCCGAGCTGGCCCTTTGAGCTTGAGGGTTAGGTATTTTATGGCGTGGAGATCATCTCCTCTATCCATGTGTATGTGTAGTATGTAATCTTCTATCCAGACTCCTGGGTCTGTTGTACCGTCGTATGCCTCTATGTTTATGGGTTTGAACCCTGCTGGAAATTCATGATCCAGCACCTCATCGGTAAAACATAGCGGATGTGCGGCGCCCCTGTATTTGGGTGTGCCGCTGTCTTCGAACACTTGTCGTGTTGTGTTACTTCCTGGGGCCCTCCTTTTTGGCCCGTAGATGGACCTAGTTGGGCCGTCCGTTTTCCCAGGATCATAAGGCGGCTGGTGTGCGGTGCCGCTTGTCGCTTTTGGCCTGTCATCTGGTCGTCTAACCGGCCAGGCGACCCTCTTTATTTTTTCACTGTGAGGGCTCTATGGCTTGCTCGTCAAATTCTGGCAGCAGCTTGCGCTTCGGGTAGCTCTTTGTTTGATGGCCATTGCCATATTTGTCTGCGGTCTTGAGTATTTTGCTCCACTTAATTCTGAGTATGTCTTCCGCTGTTTTGAGCTTCCGTTTTTCCTTCTTCAAACTTCTTGCAGTGGCGACGAGTCTTTTGTGAAGGTTCTTATGCTCCGGTGGTGTGTCCGGACTGTTGATTGCTCCGTGAAGGGGTTGATTATCCGGTTCGTCCTGTTCGGATGGTTGCTTGGTTGTATGTTCGTCGTCCGCTGGTTTTCCCTGCTCTATCGCTGGGTCGCTAGGGATGCTGCTTTGATCGAGGCGGGACTTAGGGCGGCGTCTGCGTCGCCGTTTTGGTTGTTTATCGGCGGGATTATCCTCTGCCGCGTCCCGTTGTTCCTCGGTATCGCTTCCCTTTGGGGTGTCCACCATATGTATGTCATGTGACGAGGTGGCCTTCCAGTGCCCTGTAGGTGCTGGTTCTTGATCGTCTCCGGCATCGTCGTCCATACCATTGATGTCTTCGGAGTCGTAGTTCAGCACATCGGTTAGATCGTCGACGGTGGCTACGAAGTGGGTGGTGGGTGGGCTCTGAATTTCTTCATTGTCCGCGTCCCGACCGTCCTGGCCGTAGTTCGGCCAGGGCTCTCCGGATAGTGAGAGATGCTTCAGCGAATTTAAGATATCCCCGAAGGGTGAGTGCTGAAAGGTGTCCGCAGCGGTGAATTCCATGATCGATGCCCAATCGGATTCGACTGGCAGGGGCGTAGGAGGTTCGGAGTCCGGCAGGGAGTCCGGCACCTCGGAGTCATGAGCTTTATGCGGGACAAGGTAAGTGTTCGGCTCCATCGCCGTAGAAGTTGCAGCTCCCGAGGCGGTGTCCAGCCATCCGTCCTCGATCTGAGTGATCGGCTCCGGACTATGGGTCGGAGCGGATTCGTGTGCGGCCTCCAAGGTGCTATCCGGCGGCAGAGTTATGTCATGCCCATCGTGACAGCGCGGCACGCTCGGCTGTGGCTCAGATCCATCGAAGATCAAGTCCCCGCGGATATCGGCCGTGAAGTTTAGGCTTCCAAACCTGACCTGACGGCCAGGGGCATAGCTTTCGATCTGCTCCAGATGGCCAAGTGAGTTGGCCCGCAGTGCGAAGCCGCCGAATACGAAGATCTATTCGGGGAGAAAAGTCTCGCCCAGGACTGCGTCGTTGTCGATTGAAGAGGCCATCAAGCCTATCGGTGACGACACAGAGGAACTCTCAATGAAAGCACCAATGTCGGTGTCAAAACCAGCGGATCTCGGGTAGGGGGTCCCGAACTGTGCGTCTAGGCGGATGGTAACAGGAAACAAGGGACACGATGTTTTACCCAGGTTCGGGCCCTCTTGATGGAGGTAAAACCCTACGTCCTGCTTGATTGATATTGATATTGTGGATGTTTATAAGAGTGGATCTACCACGAGATCAAGGAGGCTAAACCCTAGAAGCTAGCCTATGGTATGATTGTAATGGTTGTTGTTGTGTCCTACGGACTAGAGCCATCCGGTTTATATAGACATCGGAGAGGGCTAGGGTTACATAGAGTCGGTTACAATGGTAGGAGATCTACATATCCGTATCGCCAAGCTTGCCTTCCACGCCAAGGAAAGTCCCATCCGGACACGGGACGAAGTCTTCAATCTTGTATCTTCATAGTCTTGGAGTCCGGTCGATGATGATAGTCCGGCCGATGATAGTTCGGCTGATGATGGTAGTCCGGCTATCCGGACACCCCCTAATCCAGGACTCCCTCAACCACCAAAATTACTGAGATTCTCCGGGAGAATGAAAAGCGAAGAGGTTGAGCCGGCAATGAAAAGAATTTGAAAGTGATCTTGGAGAAGGCATGTGATTGATGGAATCCATTTTACATCACACTTGGAAAAGAATTTGGGAATAGCTCCGGAAAATTAGAAGAGTCGGGTAAGATCCTGGGAAAAGACCTGCGGGTTAGGCCCACTAAAGAGAAAACACCGTTGGAAAGGATTGTTGAAGGGAAATGATGCACGGAACAATTAAAATATTTGAATGAGGTGACATCCTCGAATTAATTGGAACACAAATGAATCTCCTGAGATTTCTTGAGCACTCCGGAAGGATAAACTGGCGAGAGGCGAACGAGCAGGGGAAACACTTGATCTAAGGAAAAGAATATGATCAACCCGAAAAACTTGAATTGAATCCACCGGAAAGAAAACAAGACGAATCAACGATGAAGTTGACAAGAATTCACTGGTTGAAATGATTGAGGGAAGACTGTAGAGGCTCCGCACGAATGAAATTGATGCTCGAATAGAGACTCAGACTCCGGGAAGAAAACGGTGGGAGGGCGGGATAAACAAAGGCAACTTGGAAGGGGGAATCAATGAATAGCTTGAAGAGAAAACAACAGTTGAAAGAATGCAAAGGCTTCGCGCGAGTAGGATAGACACTCGATTACGGACTCTGACTCTAAGAAGAAAAAGGGTGGGCGGGTGGGAAAAAGAAAACAACTGAGGATTCATCTTGGCAAAGATGAAGAGGCTCGAGTCAACTTGACGAGAAATGCACCGGATGAAAAGAGCTGAGAACCAATGAACGAAAAACTAACCGCGTGATCCTAAAAAAAATTGAAGGGAAGAGGAGTAAGTCAAAGCACCTACGTCAAGATTCCTCACCAGAGCGACGAAGGGGCTGAGGAGTAAAAAGAATTCCTACTCTCCAATATAACTAGACTCCAAAAAAGTTTTCTTCTAGACTCGACAATGGCCAAACTACGAACAATCAAGGGGGCTCCTATGGTCGGTCGAGGCTCTCATACCAACTTGTCATGCCCAATATGCGACCCTATCCTAAAGGAACTCGAAGGTCCCACCAAGGATAGAAGCGCATATTGGAGACGCTTTTGCAAGATGGATATTATTACATCGTACCATTACATAATAGTTGGGGATACATACAAGAAGCATACAATGCCACACGAATACAACAATATCATACATAAGAGCAACATCCGACTACGGATGAAACACAAACAAAAACTCAAACAACATCCACCCTGCTAGCCCAGGCTGCCGACTGCTACGTCTTGAGCTTGCGTTGGTTTTACTTGAAGAGGAAAGGGTGATGCAACAATAGTAGCGTAAGTATTTCCCTCAGTTTTTGAGAACCAAGGTATCAATCCTGTAGGAGCCTCCTCAAAAGTCCCACGCACCTACACAAACAATCAAAGAACTCGCAACCAACGCAATAAAGGGGTTGTCAATCCCTTCACGGCCACATGCAAAAGTGAGATCTAATAGAGATAGTATGATAAGATAAATATATTTTTGGTATTTTATAATATAGATGCAAAAAGTAAAGATGCAAATAAAAGTAGATTGAAAGCTTATATGATAAAAGATAGACCCGGGGGCCATAGGTTTCACTAGTGGCTTCTCTCAAGATAGCATAAGTATTACGGTGGGTGAACAAATTTTGTCGAGCAATTGATAGAAAAGCAAATAATTATGAGATTATCTAGGCATGATCATGTATATAGGCATCACGTCCGTGACAAGTAGACCGACTCCTGTCCGCATCTACTACTATTACTCTACACATCGACCGACTCATGCCTGCATCTAGAGTATTAAGTTCATAAAGAACAGAGTAACGCATTAAGAAAGATGACATGATGTAGAGGGATAAACTCATGCAATATGATATAAACCCCATCTTTTTATCCTCGATGGCAACAATACAATACGTGCCTTGCCGCCCCTATTGTCACTGGGAAAGGACACCGCAAGATTGAACCCAAAGCTAAGCTCTTCTCCCATGGCAAGAAAGATCAATCTAGTAGGCTAAACCAAACTGATAATTCGAAGAGACTTGCAAAGATAACTCAATCATACATAAAGGAATTCAGAGGAGATTTAAATATTTCTCATAGATAAACTGGATCATAAACCCACAATTCATCGGATCTCGACAAACACACCGCAAAAAGAGTTTACATCGAATAGATCTCCACAAGAGAAGGGGAGAACATTATATTGAGATCCAAAAAGAGAGAAGAAGACATCTAGATAATAACTATAGACCCGAAGGTCTGTGGTAAACTACTCCCAACTCATCGGAGGGGCTATGGTGTTGATGTAGAAGCCCTCCATGGTCGATTTCCCCTCCGGCGGAGCGCCGACAAAGGCTCCAAGATGGGATCTCATGGATACAGAAAGTTACGGTGGTGGAAATTGTGTTTCGTTGGCTCCCTGGATGTTTTCGGGGTACGTAGGCATATATAGGAGGAAGAAGTATGTCTGTGGCTGCCCAAGGGGCCCACAAGACAGGGCCCCTCCTATCTCGTGGCCGCCTCGGCTTCTTCTTGGCTTGCACTCAAAGTCCTCTCGGTCAGGTTCATTCCAAAAATCATGCTCCCAAAGGTTTCATTCCATTTGGACTCCGTTTGATATTCCTTTTTTTTCGAAATACAGAAATAGGTAAAAAAACAGCAATACGGGCTGGGCCTCCGGTTACTAGGTTAGTCCCAAAAATGATATAAATGTGTAAAATAAAGCCCATAAACATCCAAAAGGGGTAATATAATAGCATGGAACAATAAAAAATTATAGATACATTGGAGACGTATCACCGACCAGGAACCTATCCCCTGATCGAAGAAGAAGCAGAAGAAGAACTCCAAAACAAGTAAACATTGCTCTCGCGTCATGATCATCGCATTACCTGCACCTGCAACTGTTGTTGTAGTAATCTATGAGCCACGAGGACTCAACAATCCCATTACCATGGGTATCAAGACTAGTAAAGCTTAATGGGTATGGAATGGATAAGTGGTGAGGTTGCAACAACGACTAAGCACAATATTGTGGCTAACTTACGAATACAAGAATAAGATGAGAAGCTACGCAAACGGTTGCAAACTAGTAATGATCAAGAAGTGATCCTGAAACTACTTACATCCAAACATAACCCAAGACGTGTTCACTTCCCAGACTCCACCGAGAAGAGACCATCACAGCTACACACGCGGTTGATGCATTTTAGATTAAGTCAAGTGTCAAGTTCTCTACAACCGGATATTAACAAAATCCCATCTGCCACATAACCACGGGCACGGCTCTCGAAAGTTTAAACGCTGCAGGGGTGTGCCAACTTAGCCCATCACAAGCTCTCACGATCAGCGAAGGATATTCCTTCTCCCGGGAAGACCCGACTAGTCTCGGAATCTCGGTTACAAGACATTTCGACAATGGTAAAACAAGACCAGCAAGACCACCCAGATGTGCCAACAAATCCCGATAGGAGTTGGACATATCTCGTTCTCAGGGCACACCGGATGAACACTACGTATAGCTAAAACCAGCCCTCAAGTTTCCCTGAGGTGGTGCCGCAAGTGGCTCTAGTTCGGACCAACACTTAGAGAAGCACTGGCCGGGGGGGGGGGTTAAAATAAAGATGACCCTCGGGTTAATTACTCCCAAGGGAAAGAAAATATAAAACCAAGGTTGGGCCTTGCTGGAGGAGTTTTATTCAAAGCGAACTGTCAAGGGGTTCCCATAAACCCGACCGCATAAGGAATGCAAAATCAAGGGACATAACACCGGTATGAAGGAAACTAAGGTGGCGAGAGTGGAACAAAACACCAGGCATAAGGCCGAGACTTCCACCCTTTACCAAGTATATAGATGCATTAATTAAATAAGAGATATTGTGATATCCCAAAATAATCCTGTTCCAACATGGAGCAATCTTCAACTTCACCTGCAACTAACAACGCTATAAGAGGGGCTAAGCAAAAGGGGTAACATAGCCAAACAACGGTTTGCTAGGAAGGGTGAAAAAGGTTAGAGGCTGACATGGCAATTTGGGAGGCTTGATAAACAAGTGATAGGTAGCGCAGCATAGCGATAGAACGAAGCAACTAGCATAGCAATGATAGTAGTAAGATCCAGGGTAATGGTCATCTTGCCTGAAATCCTGCTAGGAAGAAGAACGAGTCCATGAAGAAGACGAACGGGTGAAGATGAACAAAGCATAGTCGAACGAACCCTCACGATCGCAACGAAATAGGAACTATTGAGAAGAAGCACAACCGAAAAGAAGCAAATAGCATGGTAAACACACAACACATAAACATGACATGATACACAACCAATCATGATGCATGACAAGGGCTATATGATGCTACTCATGGCAAGAGATGATGCATACAAGAACAACACATCAAAGCAAGTTTAAATGAGGCCGGAAACAACATATAACAAATCCGGCAAGTCCTCATATGCACTTTCGAAATTAATCCAGATCTGAATAAACCTTATGCTCAAGTAGTTAAACAGAAATTTAAAATGCACCATGATGATCTACACAAAATTCTAGTCAAGTTACATATAAAGTTCATTTAGTTCGGACCTACGGCCTAGAAGATATGAGCAAAACAAGTTAAACATGGCATTGATGCAAAATGCATTCAAACATCAAGCAAACACTCTCAAAACATGGATGCAACATGATAAGATAACACTACATTCAAAATCAAGCAAGTCTCATATCGAGCATGCTCAAAACGGAGCAACGGTGCAACACATACACCCCAAACAAGATAGAACAACAATCTGCCCAAAATAGCAAGTAGGCACTTTGCAAGCATCAAAACAACATGCTACAGGAATTATATGAGCACAAACTTGACATGCACGTCATGAACATACAACGTACTTCAAATATCATTAAGATTAATCCAAAATTAATCCAAAATTATCAATGCAAAATGCAACTTTATAACACAGGAGCATATACATGAGCAGAGTTAATATGATGGCACCTTGAGAGCAAGAAATAGACAAGCTACAACAAGTAAACATAGCGACAGAGGGCATGGCATAAACCTACACATAACAAAGATAAAATAACATGATGGCATCATATACATATGGCTCACAGATTAGTGGGAACCAACATGACAAGATTGAATATTGAAACAGTTTCAGCAAGTGTAAAACAGCAACAATATGATAGCATGTTTGCAAGCATAAAACAGAGGCATATGATATCCAAAATTATCAAACATGGCATGTGAACAAAACACTCATAGAATACGTCAAAACAAGTAATTGGAGCATCTCTAAAAGTGGCATGGATTAATTAACATCAAGCTCACAATATAGCATCACGAAGTTAACAGAAATCTGGAACAACATGTAGGCATGTTCATGGCAATGAAAATATATGCTACATGATATATATAAGGCATCAAAATGCACGTAATGATAGAGCATAACATAGATAAAAAAATATATCAACGAAGCATCTCTAGATTATGCATGCATTAATTGGTAGAATTAAGAAAACATGGCAACATGATATGAAAGATTCAGCATTGACAGAACATTAACAGCGAGTAGCCCAATTCACAAGCTTGACGCACTCACTATAGGGCATATAAGAATACATGGATTGCAACCCTATAAATATGGCATTATTAATATACTAAAATATGTATACATCATGCTCATAGGATGCACACACAAAAGGCAACAAAAATGACAAATCAGCAAGTTATAGTAGTTTTGAGCAGTTAACAGCAACATGCACTTTTGCAACAGGGATTAAGATATCTATATGAACTCAAAAAAAAAGCTAATGGCACCAACGTGTATAGCATGAGGAGCATAACATGTGCATATCAATATAATCATCATAGGGTCAACAGTGACAAAGTTATAGCACTCACAAGACAGCTAAATGATGTTAACATGCATCAGTTTCAGCAGTTCATATCATATAGCAGATTTGCAACAAAGATTAAGGCATCAGTATTAACAGTAACATGAATGCAAACTACTCCATCATGAATAGCACTCTGAGATGAACATTTCGACATATCATACACGCAAAACAGAACAATATGCACAGAGTTATGCCATGATGAAGATGAACACATAATGCTGATTTCTGGGGACTTAGAGAAAAAAACAACCTCTTGGGACGAAGTTGGATGAGGTGGATCTGGGACTGTGTCGTGCGGGTCGGCGTGTGGATCGACGAGCTGGTGGATCTCGTCCAACGAGGAGCTCCGGCGAGCGGGGCGGCGTCCAGCGAGCGACACGGCGCCAGGAGGTCGCAGGAGGCCGGCGCGGGGCGGATCTGGCCCTGGGTGGCCGGATCCAGCAAGGGCAGAGGCGGTGCCGTGACTAGCGGCGATCAGCGGGCGAGAAGGCGGCGTCCCTGGCACGGCACGGCGGCGCGGTCGGCGGAGGGGACGCGGTGAAAGCGACAGTGGGAGCTGTGGGGAGCGGGCGTCGGTGCGGGTCGTCAACGGGGTGTGAAGGCGCGGGGTGGAGGGGCGGCGGAGCTAGTCGTTGGAGACGTTGGGTCGGTGCGGCTGAGCAAATCACCGGGGGTGGCGCCAGTGCAGTGGGTGGCTGAGGCGAAGGCGATGACGCGCGGGCGATAGAGCGCGCGGGGGCGAGGCGGCCTGTGTGGCCCGGGGCGGGCCGGCCTCAGGCCCCGACGGGCCTGGCAACGTGGAGGAGAGAGAGGAGGCACGGGGGACATGTGGCGACGGAGGATTGGTTGGAGGGCGGCGGCAGATGCGTCCGGCTGCGCGGTGGACGTGTCCGGCGACGCGAGGAGGAAGATGCTAGGGTTTGGACTCCGATTTCGGAGGGGGAGGACCTATATATAGGTAGATGGAGCTAGGAGGGTCCAAATGAGGTGCGTTTTTTCACCCACACGATCGTGATCCAATGGCGGAGGGCATGGAGGGGAGTTTGATGGGCTATAGGGCTGTTGTGAAGGGGTGCTGGGCTGTAAAGAGAGAGGGGTTTCGGTTAACCGTTGGGGCATCAAACGATCTCTAAATGGAATGAAATTTGACAGGCGATCTACTGGTGATGTACCAAGACCACTCGTCAACTCTCGGCCCATTCCGAGAACGTTTTTATCCCGCTCACGAAACAAGGTCTGAGAGGGGCGACAGGTGCATGTGAGTGTGTCTGTGCTCAGAAAGGACAACGGAGGGAACCGGGGAAACCCGAACGGATGCAAGTTTTGAAAAACATGTAGATGAAATGCATATAATGACATGGCAAAATGCAACATGCAATCAAATGACATGGCAACAACGGCGAATAACTAAAGGACACCTGGCGCATCGGTCTCGGGGCGTTACAGTTCCATTCATTAAAGTTTTTCCTTTTTTCCCTTGCTGTGAGAAGGCAATGGTTCATCGTTGGACTTTCTCGTCTCTGGATTCATAAAGAAATATACTTCCTACTGCAAGTAAGACTAGTTATGCTTTGTTAGGTGATAACGTTGCATCCATTCAAATAGTCATGAAAAAGTATGGAAATTTTACAAAATTAACTATTGGTCACTACTGAAATACTGTGCTTTCGTCAAACATACTTTGTTTTTCTCAATACTTTGATACTGTAGACTACTACGGTAATCATAAACGGTAGTGTCATAACACGTGCTTTTAAAAGTTTTACTTTTGAAGAATGTGGTTTCAAATGTTGAAAAGTCTAAATAGTCCACTATATAGTAGTGCCTCCGTTTTAAATTTGGGTGGGTTCATTCAAATACATGGTTAGTCACACAATCCATCTTAAACCACTCATCCCATTTTGGTTTGGTTTTGGTTGATCCCCTTATGTTTTGTGTTCCATTGATACTGGGATTGACGTTTTGTGTTCTATTGATGCTGGGATTGACGTTTAGTGATCTATTGATGCTGAGATTTGGAGACATCGCTTATGAAGACACGCTGCCTACTGGCTATGTGCATTCTTAGTTGGTGTAGAGGCCAGGGAAGTGAAATTCTCCCTCATTTTAAAAGACGACCTCTGTTAGGGAACAACAACACCCAAAGTCTTGTGAGCCGCCGTAGCGCCACACGAGACGACCCCTGCCGCCACCACTAGTTTCAGCATACTCCGCCTCCCATCCCTGCCGCTGCCAGAGGAGGCATCCGGCTGGCCGTCCGATGGTGGCGGGACCTGCAGGTCATTGATACGTCTCCAACGTATCTATAATTTTTTATTGTTCCATGCTATTATATTACCCCATTTAGATGTTTATGGGCTTTATTTTACACATTTATATCATTTTTGGGACTAACCTACTAACCGGAGGCCCAGCCCATATTGTTGTTTTTTTGCCTATTTCAGTATTTCGAAGAAAAGGAATATCAAACGGAGTCCAAACGGAATGAAACCTTCGAGAGTGTGATTTTTGGAACAAATCTGATCCGGAGAGCTTGGAGTGCAAGTCAAGAAGCTCCCGAGGGCCCTACGAGATAGGGGGCCGCGCCCCCCTGTAGGGCGTGTCCCCCTGTCTCGTGGGCCCCTCGGGCAGCCACCGACGTACTTCTTCCTCCTATATATACCTACGTACCCCGAAAACATCCAGGAGCACCACGAAACACAATTTCCACCGCCGTAACCTTCTGTATCCGCGAGATCTCATCTTGGAGCCTTCGCCGGCACTCTGCCGGAGGGGGAATCAACCACGGAGGGCTTCTAGATCAACATCCTTGCCCCTCCGATGAGTTGTGAGTAGTTTACCACTGACCTACGGGTCCATAGTTATTAGCTAGATGGCTTCTTCTCTCTCTTTGGATCTCAATACAATGTTCTCCCCCTCTCTTGTGGAGATCTATTCGATGTAAACTCTTTTTGCAGTGTGTTTGTCGAGATCCGATGAATTGTGGGTTTATGATTAAGTTTATCTAATGAATAATATTTGAATCTTCTTTGAATTCTTTTATGTATGATTGAGTTATCTTTGCAAGTCTCTTCGAATTATCAGTTTGGTTTGGCCTACTAGATTGGTCTTTCTTGCCATGGGAGAAGTGCTTAGCTTTTGGTTCAATCTTGCGGTGTTCTTACCCAGTGACAGAAAGGGTTGCAAGACATGTATTATATTGTTGCCATCGAGGATAACAAGATGGGGTTTATATCATATTGCATGTGTTTATCCCTCTACATCATGTCAACTTGCTTAATGCGTTACTCTGTTCTTATGAACTTAATACTCTAGATGAAGGCAGGAGTCGGTCGATGTGTGGAGTAATAGTAGTAGATGCAGGCAGGAGTCGGTCTACTTGTTATGGACGTGATGCCTATATACATGATCCTGCCTAGATAATCTCATAACTATGCGCTTTTCTATCAATTGCTCGACGGTAATTTGTTCACCCACCGTAATACTTATGCTATCTTGAGAGAAGCCTCTAGTGAAACCTATGGCCCCTGGGTCTATCTCTTATCATATTTGCTTTCAATCTATCTTTATTTGCTTCTTTACTTTTTGCATCTATCATATAAAATACCAAAAATATATTTATATTATCATACTATCTTTATTAGATCTCACTTTCGCAAGTGGCCGTGAAGGGATTGAGAACCCCTTTATTGCATTGGTTGCGAGTTCTCAGTTTGTTTGTGTAGGTGCGTGGGACTTTTGAGGAGCCTCCTACTGGATTGATACCTTGGTTCTCAAAACTGAGGGAAATACTTACGCTACACTTTGCTGCATCACCCTCTCCTGTTCGAGGAAAACCAACGCAAGCTCAAGACGTAGCAAGAAGGATTTCTGGCGCTGTTGCCAGGGAGGTCTTCGCTCAAGTCAAGACATACCAAGTACCCATCACAAACCCATCTCCCTCGCATTTACATCATTTGCCATTTGCCTCTCATTTTTTTCTCCCCCACTTCACCCTTGCCGTTTTATTCGCCCTCTCTTTCCCAATCTCCTCCTCTCTTTCTCGCTTGTCGTTTTTTCTGTTTGCTTATGTGTTGGATTACTGTTGCCATGGTACTCCGATAATAATGATTTCCTTAGTACTCCGATTGCTCCTCTTAATTATGTTGATTCTTGTGAAATCAATACCGCTTTGTTGAATCTTGTTATGAAAGATCAATTCGCCGACCTTCCTAGTGAAGATGCCGCTACTCATCTAAACAATTTTGTTGATTTGTGTGATATGCAAAAGAAGAAAGATACGGATAACAATATTGTCAAATTGAAGTTATTTCCGTTTTCACTTAGAGATCGTGCTAAAGTTTGGTTTTTGTCTTTGCCTAAAAATAGTATTGATTCTTGGAACAAGTGCAAAGATGCTTTTATCTCTAAGTATTTTCCTCCCGCTAAGATCATCACTCTTAGGAACAATATTATGAATTTTAAACAACTTGATCATGAGCATGTTGCCAATCTTGGGAAAGAATGAAATTGATGCTTCGCAATTGCCCTACTCATGGTTTGAATTTATGGATGATCATACAAAAATTTTATGCCGGTTTGAACTTTGCTTCTATAAATCTCTTAGATTCGGCCGCGGGAGGCACATTTATGGAAATTACGTTAGGAGATGCTACAAAATTGCTTGATAATATTATGGCTAATTATTCTCAATGGCACACCGAAAGATCTTCTAGTAAAAAAGTGCATGCTATAGAAGAAATCAATGTTTTGAGTGGAAAGATGGATGAACTTATGAAGATGTTTGCTATTAAAAATACTCCTCTTGATCCCAATGATATGCCTTTGTCTTCCCTGATTGAGAATAATAATGAATCTATGGATGTGAATTTTGTTGGTAGGAATAGCTTTGGAAACAATGCTTATAGAGGAAATTTTAATGCTAGACCGTTCCCTAGTAATCCCTCTAATAACTATGTAAATTCCTACAATAATTCTTATGGTAATTTTAATAAGATGCCCTCCGATTTTGAGAATAGTGTGAAAGAATTTATGATTTCTCAAAAGAATTTTAATGCTTTGCTTGAATAAAAATTGCTCAAAGTTGATGATTTGGCTAGGAACGTTGATAGACTTTCGCTTGATGTTAATTCTCTTAAACTTGGACCTTCTTCTCCTAAGCATGATATCAATGAGTCTCTCAAAGTAATGATAATTTCCATTGACGAGTGCAAGGAAAGAACCACTAGATTGCGTGCTAAAAAAGAAAGCTTTATAAAAGCGTGTTCTTCTAGTCTCCGTGAAAATAATTATGAGGATCTTAAAGTTATTGATGTGTCTCCGATTAGATCTATGTTTTGCAATATGAATTCTGATGATTATGGGAGTGATGATGCATCAACTTTGCCGAGAAGGCGTCCCGAAAATTCAGAATCTTTAGATCTTAATGTTAAATTTGGTAAAAGAGAGATTGGAGAATCCTCAACTTCTAATAATATTGAACCTACTATCTCGGATTTCAAGGAATTTGATTATGATAATTTCTCTTTAAAAGGTTGTATTTCCTTGTTGCAATCTGTTGTTAATTCTCCTCATGCTTATAGTCAAAATAAAGCTTTTACCAAACATATTGTCGATGCCTTGATGCAATCTTATGATGAAAAACTTAATTTGGAAGTTTCTATACCTAGAAAACTTAATGATTAGTGGGAACCTACTATAAAGATTAGAATTAAAGATTATGAGTGTTTTGCTTTGTGTGATTTGGGTGCTATTGTTTCCACGATTCCGAAAACTTTATGTAATATTCTAGGTTTCCATGAGCTGGATGATTGCTCTTTAAATTTGCACCTTGCGGATTCCACCATTAAAAAGCCTATGGGAAGGATCAATGATGTTCTTATTGTTGCTAATAGAAATTTGGTGCCCGTAGATTTTACCGTTCTTGATATAGATTGCAATCTTTCTTGCCTTATTATTCTCGGTAGACCTTTCCTTAGAACGATTGGTGCGATTATTGATATGAAGGAAGGGAACATTAGATTCCAATTTCCTTTAAAGAAAGGCATGGAGCACTTTCCAAGAAAGAAAGTCAAATTACCTTATGAATCTATCATGCGTGCTACTTATGAATTTAGTGCCAAAGATGGCACTAGTTAAATCTATCCTTGCTTTTATGCCTAGCTAGGGGCGTTAAACGATAGCGCTAGTTGGGAGGAAACCCAATCTTCTTTATGTTTTTTGCTTTTTCTCCTGTTTAGTAATAAATTTTGCATCTACCTTCTGTTTAGATGTGTTTTTATCTTTTAATTAGTGTTTGTGCCAAGTAGAACCTATAGGATAACCTACGATGATAGTTGATTTGATTCTGCTGAAAAACAGAAACTTTGCGCGCACGAATATAATTTTGTTAAATTGCAGCAACATGATTTTGCGTTGATTATTTTTGCTGCTGTTGAATAGAAATTTTTTCCAGGACTTCCTATTTTGGTAGGATTTGTAGAGTTCCAGAAGTTTGCGTTAGTTACAGATTGCTACAGACTGCTCTGTTTTTGACAGATTCTGTTTTTCGTGTGTTGTTTGGTTATTTCAATGCATCTATGGCTAGTAATTCAGTCTATGAACCATAAAGAAGTTGGAATACAGTAGGTTTAACTCAAAAATAAATAAAGAATGAGTTCATTGCAGTACCTTATGTGGTGGTTTTGTTTTCTTTCACTAACGGAGCTTATAAGATTTCCTGTTGAGTTTTGTGTTGTGAAGTTTTCAAGTTTTGGGTAAAGATTTTATGGACTATGGAATAAAGGGTGGCAAGAGCCTAAGCTTGGGGATGCCCATGGAACCCCAAGATATTCAAGAATAGCCAAAAGCCTAAGCTTGGGGATGCCCCGGGAAGGCATCCCCTCTTTCGTCTTCGTTCATTGGTAACTTTACTTGGAGCTATATTTTTATTCGCCACATGATATGTGTTTTGCTTGGAGCGTCGTGTATTATATTAGTCTTTGCTTTTTAGTTTACCACAATCATCCTTGCTGTAAACACCTTTTGGGAGAAGCCTATTGGATTAGAATTTGCTAGAATACTCTATGTGCTTCACTTATATATTTTGAGCTTGATAGTTTTTGCTCTAGTGCTTCACTTATATCTTTTAGAGCATGGTGGTGTCTTAATTTTTAAGAAATTGCTAGTCTCTCATGCTTCACTTATATTATTTTGAGATTCTTTTAGAACAGCATGGTATTTGCTATGATCATAAAGTTGGTCCTAGAATGATGAGCATCCAAGTTGGGTATAATAAAAACTATCATAGAAAGTGAATTGGATGCTATGATAAATTTGATGCTTGATAATTGTTTTGAGATATGGGGGTAGTGATATTAAAGTCATGCTAGTTGGGTGATTATGAATTTGAAGAATGCTTGTGTTGAAGTTTGTGATTCCCGTAGCATGCACGTATGGTGAACCGCTTTGTGATGGAGGTGGAGCACAATTTTATTTATTGATCGTCTTCCTTATGAGTGGCGGTCGGGGACGAGCGATGGTATTTTCCTACCAATCTATCCCCTAGGAGCATGCGCGTAGTGCTTTGGTTTTTGATGACTTCTAAATTTTTGCAACAAGTACATGAGTTCTTTTGATTAATGTTGAGTCCATGGATTATACGCACCCTTTCTGTCGGGGGAAACTGATCCACGAACACCTATGGGGCCGGCGGACCGGGCCCCTTTCGGTTCGGCGGGGGGCGGAGATCGCACGAAGAGCAGATCGAGGCGAAGCACACGAGCAGTTTACCCAGCTTCGAAGCTCTCCGGAGAGATAACACTCCTACTGCTGCTTGTCTGGTTCTATTATGTTCTTGCTCTAGAGAGAGAGCGTAGTGTTTTCTGGCTCACCAATGAATCGAACCGGAGCCCGAACGTGGCGAACCCCCTCTACGTTGCGCATGGGCCTCCTTTTATACGCTAAAGGGGTCACCGACAGGTGGCAACGCAGAGAAGGGTACAAATGTAAAAAGTGAGGTGGTTGGTACAGTTATTTGTACAGTGCACCCTACCTAACTCTGACGGCAGGGGACAAGGGCATTAAATGCCCGCCTGGGTCGCCCAAACAGTGCAGAAAGGGACCGTTAGGGGCGCCACCGTTCGCCACGATGGCGATCCTGTCAGCTTCGCGTGCCACTGCGCACCGCTGGCTGCACAGCCTCCCGCCACGCGCACCTGGAGAGGCCCCCAGAGCGATACGTTGGTGGATGCGCTGGAGCGTGGGCACAGAGTGGCCGCCTGCCGCGGCAAGCGCCTTGCCGCTACTGTTATCTTGTCGGGTCCGGAAGCTTGTCGCTCACCGGGCCTCGAGGTACCTGGGTTGGTCTTCCCGGCAAGCTCCTCTTGCCAGGGCCTTGTTTCCTTGCCGGAGCGCGTGGTGCGTCGCGGCAAGTTCCTTGGCGTGCCTTGGTTGGCCTTCCCGGCAAGCTCCTCTTGCCGGGGCCTTGTCTCCTGAGCTTAAATACTTTGTTCTTGAATGGCTTCAAGGGGACCACGGAGGATCTTGGCGCTCGCCCGGCAAGCCTTGCAGCGGGGTGCTGCAACTGCCCGTGCACAAGTTCGGGGTACTAGGGTACCTCTATTCTAGTACACCGACAGGAGCCCCCGGGCCTGGGCCAGACACGGTGCCAAGCGCTGTTGGGCCAGGCCCAAGACAGGGCACGGGCACACGCGGACTGGGCCACGCCGAATCTCGCTCCGTATCCACCGCGCTCTCCCGTAACGGCACGCGTTGAATGCGGCATCGTGGGAGAGATCGTGGGTGGTTCTTTATTCGGAAGGGCGAAACGTCCGCCCCGTCCCTCTTTATAAGCAGAGGAAACAGGGGCAGTTCGTTCCCCCTCGCTGGTTGCTGCTACTCCATCTTCACGAACCTCCGCCGCTCCCCACCCTTCTTCTCGAAGCCGAGAGAGCAGCGCTCCGCCCCCCATTGCCACCAGCATCACCAACGCCGTTGACCTCCCCCACCACCTCCGCCATGGCTCCAAAAGCCGACAAGGGAAAGGGCGTGAAGTCGGCCGAGGCGTAGCGGCTCGCGGCGCTGCGAAAGGAGCGGGCGATCTTCTCCCCCCAGCTCGGCGTGCAGGAGCTGAGGGAGTACTTCTACCTCTTTTGGGCGACGGAGACGCGTGCGCATCCGCGCACGAGGGTACTCCCGGCCGCTGCTTCGTAGCTGGATCCAAACGGGTACCCGTTCTTCGCGCTATTCTTCTATTGCGGGCTCTGCCCGCCCTTCTCGGAGTTCTTCTGCGATATCATGAACACATATGGCTTCCGCCTCCTTGACTTCACCCCCAACGCCGTTCTGACCATGGCAGTTTTCGCACATTTGTGCGAAAACTTTGTCCGAGTCCACCCTAGTGTTGCCCTTTTCCGCCACTTCTTCATACCTCGGGTAGAGAGAGGAGAGCCGCTTGCCGGAGGGATTGCCTGGATCTCGGGAGTCGGCAAGAAGGAGGCGTACTTGGAGGGTGAGCTCCGCAGCAAGTGGGATGAGTGGAGAGCGGAGTGGTGCTGGATCGTCGAGGAGAATCCGTAGCCCTTCACCGCCATGCGCCAAGCTCCAATAGTGCGCGGCAACGACTGGAGCAACGTGGCCCCGGAAGACGAGAGGCTGAAGATCGCCATCACTAGGATTCTTCGCCTCAGGCTTGCCGGGCTCACTGTAGGTGCTGTCGGCGCAGATTTTCTCCGCCGCCGCATTGCCCCCCTGCAGGAGAGGGGGAGGCCCGCCTGGGAATTCAAGAACTCGGCGGATATCATGAGGCTGCGGCCGGGCCTCAACTACATCTTCACCGTCTTGGAGCTGGATGCAATGCTCCTGGAGTTGTTCAAACGCGACCCCCAGCACCCATTCACGCTGCCGAGGGGCGTAGTTCCCTTGTGCAATAATTCTCCGCGTGACCGGATCCGCGCCATGATGCCGTTGTGCGATTCACACGGAATCGTTCCAACTTGGCAAGAGCCTGCGGATGACGTCGGTCCATGCTGACGAGCAGAAGAGCCTCACCCGTGACACCACCAACGAGGAGCTGCAGCGCATCGCCACTAGGGCGGAAGAGGTTGCGGCCGCAGCTGCCGCGGGCGTGTTCGGGTTCACTGTGGAGGAGGCGGAGGCGGCAGAAGCGGCAAACCTTGCCGAGCGCGCGGAGTTCATTGGCAAGGAAGAGCCTGCCGGTTCTGAAGCCGAGCCGAGCGAGGCCGGCGAGGAAGAGCCCGAGCCTTCAGAAGGCTTGCCGCAGGCGGAGCCCCCGGCCCCGCCAAGAAGGCGTCTTCGCAGGGCCGCGAACGTAGCGGGGCGGCAGCCGGCTCAACAGCCACCAAGCCGTGCGACACGCTCTACCGCGGCAAGCAATGTTGCCGCGGGAGCGCCCCATGCAGCAGTGGCAACTGGAGCGGGATCTTCCCGGGCCACCGCCACCACCCCCGCCAAGCGGGCAAGGGATCCTACTCCTCCGCCTCGCCGCACCAAAGGGGAGCCGGACTTTGATCTCTCCGCGCTCAGCTCCGACGAGGAGGAAGAAGAGTAAGCTTCTTTGGTGCTCTTGTAGTTCTTCAATCTTGCTGTTTTTATCTTGTATCTGACTTGCTTCAATCTGGACTCCTTTCTTTTCAGGACGCTGGCCCAGAGAGCGGCGAAGAGGGCCAAGGCCACGGTGATTTTCATCGAAGATGACCCCACTGTGTCAGCAGGGGGTGGGTCCGAGACCACCTTGACGGACCCGGCAATCACTCCTCAAAGCAGCCCCCAGCACAGCCCCCAGCGTAAGTTCATAGTTAGCTTTCTGCTATCGGGCGCGCATGAGTGCTTTTTCCTTTGTTGATATCTTGCTTGTTGATTTGTGTAGGAGCAGAACAGCCACATCAGGGGCGCCCGGAAGCTGGTCCTGAAGTGCCATCTGTTTCGACTACACCGCCAAGGGAGGGGTTCCCGGTAAGGGAGCGCTCTCCGGCAAGGGAGAACTCTCCGGCAAGGGGCAACACTGTCGATCCTGCGGCGGCGGAGACTGCAACTGCAGATCTTGGCACAGGTAATTCCCTTGTCCAAAAATTTTCCCTTGGGTTCTTCTTCTTCTGATTTTCTTCTCTTGGATTTTTGATTGATTTCTCTCCCTTCTTCGTTCTTCAGACCCATCTGCGGCTGAGCCAATGGAGACAGAGGGCGCCGGCGGGGAAGGGACCGGTGCTGATGAGGCCGCCGGCGAGGAGGCCGCCAAGGCTGCCGCCGCAGAAGCCGGCGAGGGGTCGGGCGATCGCACTGACGACCCTGAGGCCGCAGGAGCGCCAGGCGCTACACCGACCGCCGATCCCTCTGCCGCTTCTGCGGAGCCGGGCTCCGAGGAGCCCCAACCCGGTGCCTACTTGAAGGCCGGGGACGATATCTTCATCAAGCTACCCTGGGCGTCGAGCTCTAGAGCGCCGGTCGAGAGGGAAACTTTTGATGGGGAGGTGCTCGCCTCCGCCGGACAGTCGTTGGTCGACGCGCCCGGCAGCAGCAGTGGCGAGCCTAAGGAGGAGCAGCTGCTACGGAAGCTGTTGTCACTCTACCGCGCCCGGCAAGCCAAGCTGGCTTCCCGGGAAGCGCTTGTCGCGAAGGCGGGAGTTGACATGGAGAAGCGCGCAGAGGAGCTCCGGGGCCAAAATCAAGAGGCTCTCCGGTCCCTGGCACAGGAGCGGGAGCGACTCGACGAGGAGCACACGGCCTTCCTTCTCGAGAAGGCCGAAGCTGAGGAGGAGCAAAGGTTGGCCGCCGAGAAGCAGTCCGCGCGAGAAGGAGAATTGGGGCAGTGGAAGGCCAACCTCGACAGCTACGAGGAGGAGCTCGCCGAGCGTGAGCAAGCGCTTGGCGGGGCGCTCAAGGAGGAAAAGGACGCTGCCGCCATCACAGAGGCCGCCAAGAAGGAGCTGGAGGAGAAGGTGGCACAGCTGGAGGCCAATATTGAGAAGAGCGGCGAGGAGCTTGCCGCGCTCAGGCGTGAGCGTGAGAAGGATGCTGCCCCCCATGGTGAGCTGCAAGGTCTCCTCGCTGAGAGGGGCAAGGAGCTCAGCGCCGCCAAGGATTCCAATGCTGTCCTGGAGTTGAAGCTGGCCACGCTGATGCAGACGCTGGAGGCCGCCAAGGAGCGGGAGAAAACCTTGTCGGAGAAGGTCAAAGCTGACAAGGCGCTGCTGGAGAGCATCGCAGTCACCCAGAACTCGTTCAGAGACACTGTGGAGCACTGGACCGAGGGTCTGGTGAATACTGCCGCAGTCATCAACGAGGAGCTGGCGCAGCTGGGGATGGAGGACTTTGGGTATCCCTCCGACGAGAATCTCCAACCCAGTGCCAAGCTCAGCTTGTTCTTCAAGGGCGTGGCGACGGCAGTCCAGCGGCTCCGGGAGAGGATCCCAAAGCAGCTGGCCGATGAGTCGCGCAAAATCTGCGCCGGGGTTCTCCAGAAGGTGCTGATGAAGGTGGCCTTCCGCAATCCAGGCCTCAGCTTCACCAACGTCCTCAAGTCCTTGCCTCTAGACGCCGATCGGGACGCACTCAAGGCCCTTGTCGCACCCATTATGGACAAGGTGAGCGAGATCAAGAGGGTCGAGGGCGGACGCGTAGACTAGGCCGCCCATTTCTTCTTTTCCCTTGTCGCCGCTAATCATGTTATGAAAACAGTCTGTTAGAGCTGCGACAAGTTATCTTGTAATATAACTTTATTTCTGTTATCAATTGCTATGTTATTTCCTCTACTAGATTCCTTCCTTTGTATGTTTTTACCCTACGCTTCTAGGAAACTTGTCGGCGCAGGCGTCCAAGCCGCGAGCGCTGGGTGCGGAACGTCAGCAGCCTGCTGGCGGCGCTGCTTCCGACAAGAAACCTTGTCGTGACTAGATGCAGCACACTTAAGTTGTTGAGCGGACTCGAAACAAAGTAAGGGCACAACTAGCCACAAGTTGGTTCCTCCGCGCACAGGTTTTCCATACAAAGCAGGGTCGTTCGAGGAAAATAACTCAAAAATTTAAAAACTGATCGCTCAAACTTTGGCAACTTAGCTTTTCTGTCGTTTGCTTCCCGGCAAGGCAAAACTTTGCTTGAACGACGCCTGGTCCATACCACAATCTTCTCCTTCCCCTCCCCGGTAAACTTGTGTGCGAGGGAACCTTCTTTTCCTTTGTTGAAAAAGAAGAAAGAAGGGAAAATAATGATATGGAGCCCTTCGGCTCGTTATTGCTTACCGGATGTAGGTGCTGCACAAAGCGTCAGATAAAGCATGCAAGAAAGAAACTAATGCATGAGATTGACAAGTTGTGCGGAGCACATGGGATTCTATTTATGCACGGGATCTGCGCCCGGCTTTGTACAAAGGATTACTTGCAACAGCGGCAAGACTTGTACAAAAGGTGGTTGCCGGAACGGGTTCCGGCAACCGCGCCCTACGGGAAAAACTTACGAAGATGTTCTATGTTCCAGGAGTTGCTCACCGGAATGCCATCTTCGGTCTCAAGGAGGACAGCGCCGGGCCTTGTGACTCGTTTCACCCGATAAGGGCCTTCCCACTTCGGCGTCAACTTGTTGGAATTCTTGGCGGACTGAACGCGCCGAAGAACAAGGTCGCCTTCCTCGAAGCTTCTGGCTTTAACTTTGCGGCTATGGTAGCAGCGCAAAGCTTGCTGATATCGAGTAGCTCGTACAGCAGCCTGAAGACGATCTTCCTCAAGGAGCAGCGCGTCGTCTTGTCGCAGCTGTTCTTGCTCAAGCTCATCATAAGCGAGCACTCGAGGCGATCCGTATACGAGTTCCGTGGGGAGAACTGCCTCTGCTCCATAGACTAGAGCGAAAGGTGTCTGGCCAGTGGCTCGATTTGGCGTCGTTCTGATCGAGCAAAGAACCACCGGCAGCTCCTCGATCCAGTTTCTTCCGCACTTGCGCAGCCTGTCGAAAGTTCTGGTCTTGAGCCCGCGCAGCACTTCAGCATTTGCCCTCTCTGCTTGACCGTTGCTTCTCGGATGAGCAATAGAAGCGAAGCAGACCTTGGCGCCAAGGTCTTGTATGTACTGCATGAAGGTGCGGCTCGTGAATTGCGTGCCGTTGTCGGTGATGATCCTGTTAGGGATCCCGAAACGGCAAACAATTGACCTGAAAAACTTGACGGCTGACTGTGTTGTCACCTTCCTCACTGGCTGCACTTCCGGCCACTTTGTGAACTTGTCGATTGCGACGTACAAGTACTCAAAGCCCCCGACAGCTCGGGGGAAAGGGCCGAGGATATCGAGCCCCCAGACCGAAAATGGCCAGGATAAAGGGATCGTCTGGAGAGCTTGAGCTGGCTGGTGTATCTGTTTGGAGTGGAACTGGCACGCTTCACACTTGGTTACTTGTGCAGTTGCATCCTGGAGGGCTGTCGGCCAAAAGAAACCTTGCCGGAAAGCTTTGCCGGCAAGTGCTCTTGCGCCAATGTGGTGGCCACATATGCCTCCATGTATCTCTGCCAACAGCTTTTGTCCATCTTCCCGGCAAATACACTTCAATTTCACACCGTTGAGTCTTCTTCTGTACAGTATGCTATCAACAAACCGGTACATACTTGACTGCCGGGCTACTTTTTCCGCTTCTTCTTGCTCTTAGGGAAGTTCTCCTGTCTGAAGGAAATGGACAATCTGTTGTGCCCATACGGGAGCTTGTGGCTCAACAACAAGGACTAAAGGCACATCTGCTGCTGCGGGAACATCTGCTTCTACGGTAAGGACTCGCGGCCCTGCCGGAGCTTGATGTTCCCCGGCAAGTTTGCCGGAGCAAAACTTGTCGGGAGTGTCTGCTTCGACGGAACAAACCATAAGGCTTGCCGGAGCAGACTACCCCTCAGCATTCTTGGTGTTGATCTTGGGGACTTTCTTGGCGGCGGCTTCGGGGAGCTCTACCGGAAAGTAGTCACCAGAAACCAACTTCCTCTTCTTGCTTTGTCCAGTTGATGGTGTTACGGATGGTTGAGTCAACTTGAGCACAAAGATCCCTGGTTCCACAGGTAACTTTAGTGCGGCGCACTTTGACAGGCCATCAGCAATGTCATTCTGAGCTCTTGGGATATGCTCCATTTGTAGGCCATCAAAGTGCTCTTCTAGCTTCCTCAATTCATCAACATATGCTTCCATCAATGGACTCTGCTAGTTCTTGTTCACTTGGCGGACTACAAGCTGTGAGTCACCCCTCACAATGAGCTTCTTGATCCCAAGGTCTACTGCGATTCTAAGACCGGCAAGCAATCCTTCATACTCTGCACTATTGTTGGTTGCTTGCTCCTTGGGAAAGTGCATCTGGACTACGTACTTGAGGTACTCTCCGGTGGGCGCGACAAGTAGCACGCCCGCACCGGCGCCTTGCAGCGAGAAGGCACCATCAAAGTACATCAGCCACTCTTTGCTTGCCTCTTTGACGGGGATGCTTGTCTCTGGAATTTCTTCATCTGGTGTTGGCGTCCATTATGCTATGAACTCTGCCTATGCCCTGCTTTGGATAGTTGAAGTGCTCTCAAACTTGAGGCCAAGGCTTGACAGTTCCAGCGCCCACTCGACAATCCTGCCTGTCGCTTCTGGATTTTGCAGTATCCTCTTCAACGGAAAGCGAGTGACGACTGTGATCTCATGTGCTTGGAAGTAATGGCGCAACTTTCTCGAGGCCATGAGGAGGCCGAAAAGCAACTTCTGCACACCAGAGTACCTTGATATAGCCCCCTGTAGAAGGGAACTGACAAAGTAAACTGGACGCTGCACCATTCTCTTCTGCATCTTGTCGTGCTCCTGCGCAGATCCATCTTTGTCGGGACCAGAGCTTGTTGGCGAAGCCGCTTGCTTGTCGCTGGATGCATATGCCGTGGTTGCTGGCTCATCATCTGCCTCCCTCTCCGCCACTAACGCAGCACTAACCACTTGATTGGTTGCCGCTATATACAGCAGCAACTGCTCTTGCGGCTTAGGTGGGACAAGTATTGGAGTGGAGGACAGGTATCTCTTCAAGTCCTGCAGCGCAGCCTCCGCCTCCGGAGTCCATTTCATTGGACCTGCCTTTTTCAAAATTTTGAAAAATGGCAGGGTGCGCTCAGCAGATCTAGAGATAAACCTGCTGAGAGCAGCCATGCAACCGGCAAGCCTTCGTACATCCTTGACGCGCTTTGGTGCTTCGATCTGCTCAATGGCCTTGATCTTGTTGGGATTGGCTTCAATTCCCCACTGAGACACGAAGAACCCGAGAAGCTTGCCGGACGGGACTCCAAACACGCACTTCTCGGGGTTAAGCTTGAGGTTGATCTTGCGCAGATTTGCAAATGTCTCGTCTAAATCTTGAACTAGGGTCGCCCTGTTCTTGCTTTTGACCACTATGTCATCCATGTAGGCTTCCACATTTCTGTGCATCTGCGGCTCAAAAGCGCGGTGGACTACCCTTGCAAATGTTGAACCAGCATTCTTCAAACCAAAAGGCATCCGTACGAAGCAGTACGTGCCACACGGGGTGATAAATGCGGTTTTCTCTTCATCCTCTTCTGCCATGAAGATCTGATGGTATCCTGAGTATGCATCAAGAAATGAAAGCAAATCACATCCGGCTGTGGAGTCAACAATCTGGTAAATACGTGGCAAGGGAAATGGGTCTTTGGGACAAGCTTTATTAACATCAGTGAAGTCAATACAAAGCCTCCATTTACCGTTAGCCTTGCGCACGACAACAGGATTGGCCAACCATGTGGGATGGAGCACTCCTCTGACAAGGCCTGCTACTTCCAACTTCTTGATTTCTTCTGCAATGAATTCTTGGCGCTCCACTGCCTGTTTCCTGACTTTCTGCTTAACGGGCCGCGCATGAGGACAAACGGCAAGGTGGTGCTCAATTACTTTCCTGGGAACACCGGGGATATCAGACGGTTGCCATGCAAACACGTCGACATTCACCCGCAGGAAAGCAACGAGCGCGCTTTCCTATTTGGGGTCAAGAGTGGCGCTGATGGTGAAGGTACCACCAGTGCCATCCTTCTTGGCGAACACCTTCTTGGTCTCAGGTGGAGCTGCCATTGCCTTCTTACACTTGCCGGTGGAGCTCGATGGTGCGTCCTCGACGGTAGTGCAGCACTCCGAAGAGGTGCGCTTGCCGGAGTGGGCATCAGAGCTCTTGCCGGGCTTGGACTTCTTCTTCCCCCCGGGAGCTTCAGTGGCAAGTGTCTTGCGTTCTGCTGCGGCTGCTGCTTCCTGGTAGATCTTGTCGGCACAAATAAGAGCATCCTTCTTGTCGCCAGGGACAGAGATGACACTTATCGGTCCTGGCATTTTCAGCATGTTGTACGCATAGTGAGAGGCTGCCATGAACTTGGCGAGTGCCGGACGGCCGAGGATTCCATTGTATGGTAATGGAATCTCAGCAACATCAAATGTGACCCTCTCAGTCCTGAAGTTCAGCTCGCTGCCAAATGTTACCGGCAACGTGATCTTTCCCTTCGGCTTGCTCCTTCCCGGGTTGATTCCTTGAAATGTACCAGTCTCTTCGAGCTCGCTGTCAGGGATCTGGAGTTTCTGGAGCACCGCGGAGGAGATCAGGTTCAAGCCGGCCACGCCGTCAACTAGCATCTTAGTGACCTTGAGGTTGCGGATTGTTGGTGAAACCAACATCGGCAAGCACCCGACCGCAGTTATGCGATCAGGGTGGTCCTCAATATCAAAGATGATAGGCGTGTTGGACCATTTCAGAGGCTTGCGTGACTCGACGGGCGGTTCTGCTGCATTAACTTCCTGCACCCACTGCTTGAGCTGGCGGTGCGAGGTGTGCAGAGAAGCACCACCGTCAACGCACAGGACCTCTGTGGCTTTCTGGAACTCCTGCTCATCAGTCTCCTCATCATCCATGTCTTCATCGTCGTCGCCATCTTCATCCTTGTCGCGGCCGCGAGGAGGTCTGTCTCCTTGCCGCTGCTTGGCCTTGCCGCGGCGTCCTCCTCGGCCGGGACATTTCTTGCCGGATCCCCCAGCACCTTCCTGGGCCTTCTCCTTGTCGCGCCGCTCGTATTCAGCTTTCTGTTTCTCAACAAGCTGCTCGACTTTCCTGCAGCTCTGGAGATCATGGCCCTTAGTACGGTGGATCTTGCAATACTGCTTGTTGGTGCCGTCCTGCTTGTCGGTGACCGCCACCTCCGCGGCAACCTCCTTGCCGGAGTTACCAGCTTTGGCTTCCTTGGCGCCACCACCGTTCCCGGACTGCTCAACAACTAGCACCTCTTTGCCTTACCTCCTTTTGTTGTTCCGCCGCCGGTTTTTCCTTGCCGGGGCGGCATCTTCACTGTCAGATCCTCCCGCTCCTACATTTTCTCCGGGGAGTCTCCTCCCTTCCTCAGCACGTGCACACTTGTCGGCCAGTGCATATAACTCACTGACGTCCCTGATCTTGCACATCGCCATGTCCTCCCGCATCCTGCGGTTTCGCACGTTCTGATGGAACGCGCTGATCACCGCGACAGGGTGGACGTCTGGGATGTTGTGCTACACACTGCTGAATCTCTGAATGTACTTGCGCATGGGCTCTCCTTCCTTCTGGGCGAGCAGATGAAGATCACTCTCCTGGCCATGAGGCTTGTGTCCGCCTGTGAAGGCGCCGACAAACTGATGGCACAGATCAGCCCAAGAGGATATGGAGTTGTCCGGCAAGTGCATGAGCCAGGATCTGACGTTGGGCTTGAGTACCAGCGGGAAGTAGTTGGCAAGGATCTTGTCATCTCGTCCCCCGGCAGCCTGCACCGCAATGGTGTAGATGCTGAGGAACTCCGACGGATGCGTCTTGCCGTCGTACTTCTCCGGTACGTCTGGCTTGAAGTTCTTCGTGCTGGGCCACTGGACTTGCCGCAGCTCACGAGTGAACGCAGGGCAACCTACCGCGTACGGCAGATCGCCTGGTTCCCCTGGCGCATGCATGTCAACAGAGGGCCCAGCGCGCTTGTCGGATTGACATCGCGCTTCTCTTCGGCGCTTGTTGCGAGTTCGAGCGTCTTCTTGTTGTCGATCATGAAGAACTTGGCGCTGATCGCGACGAGCTCGTGGATCCGAAGATGCGGTGGAGTCGCTGTCGAGGTGGATCCAGCGAGTAGGCGATCTTGGCCTTCGGGGTGGTGATTGCATGGTAGTTGCACCTCCACCCGTTTCGTTGCCACCGGCTCGCGCCCGGCAACCCTGCCGCGGCGGCGACGTGCTCGGCCGCCGTGGAGTGTCGCCGTTGGCGTAGCCAATGAGACTCTGAATGGTGGCCCTCCATTCGTTGATCTTGTCCGAAGTCGGAGGGTAATCTAGGAGCAGTTGAGCTCGCGCCAAAGCTTCTGCTGGAGTGGTGGGTGGCAGTGGCGGACGGTGCGAGGAGCGGGACGTGCTCGGACTTCTAACTATGTTAGAAGGAGCAGTATCCCGTCCAGGCGACCGTGCCCCGCTCGTGCCAGCACGCTGGCATGCATGCTGGTCTTGAGCGCCCCGAGATCCGCCAGCTTGGTCTTGGCCTATCATGCGTATGGCACTGCAAGTGCCATGACGCTGTTGGTCTTGCGCCTCCTGGGAGTGGCGCGGAACATGTACAGTCGCCGAGGTTTGTGCGGCCTTATTCTTGGACCTGGCAGCATCATGAGCTTCCTTGTCGACGTCCATTCTTCCGCCGGCGTCCATTCCACCACCTGTTTGCTCCAACGGTGGCGGAAGTGACGTGGACGAAGCGGCTGCCGCCGAAGTCTTCTTCTTCGGTGGCATGTTGATGAAGGGAATGAAGATGTAGCTCGTGTGAACACCGGATCAGGTTCACACAATCTCGACACCCCCTACCTGGAGCGCCAAAGATGTTGGGGAAACTGATCCACGAACACCTATGGGGCCGGCGGACCGGTCCCCTTTCGGTTCGGCGGGGGGCGGAGATCGCACGAAGAGCAGATCGAGGCGAAGCACACGAGCAGTTTACCCAGCTTCGGAGCTCTCCGGAGAGATAACACTCCTACTGCTGCTTGTCTGGTTCTATTATGTTCTTGCTCTAGAGAGAGAGCGTAGTGTTTTCTGGCTCACCAATGAATCGAACCGGAGCCCGAACGTGGCGAACCCCCTCTACGTTGCGCATGGGCCTCCTTTTATACGCTAAAGGGGTCACCGACAGGTGGCAACGCAGAGAAGGGTACAAATGTAAAAAGTGAGGTGGTTGGTACAGTTATTTGTACAATGCACCCTACCTAACTCTAACGGCAGGGGACAAGGGCATTAAATGCCCGTCTGGGTCGCCCAAACAGTGCAGAAAGGGACCGTTAGGGGCGCCACCGTTCGCCACGATGGCGATCCTGTCAGCTTCGCATGCCACTGCGCACCGCTGGCTGCACAGCCTCCCGCCACGCGCGCCCGGAGAGGCCCCCAGAGCTACACGTTGGTGGATGCGCTGGAGTGTGGGCACAGAGTGGCCGCCTGCCGCGGCAAGCGCCTTGCCGCTACTGTTATCTTGTCGGGTCCGGAAGCTTGTCGCTCACCGGACCTCGAGGTACCTGGGTTGGTCTTCCCGGCAAGCTCCTCTTGCCGGGGCCTTGTTGCCTTGCCGGAGCGCGTGGCGCGTCGCGGCAAGTTCCTTGGCGTGCCTTGGTTGGCCTTCCCGGCAAGCTCCTCTTGCCGGGGCCTTGTCTCCTGAGCTTAAATACTTTGTTCTTGAATGGCTTCAAGGGGACCATGGAGGATCTTGGCCCTCGCCCGGCAAGCCTTGACGCGGGGTGCTGCAACTGCCCGTGCACAAGTTCGGGGTACTAGGGTACCTCTATTCTAGTACACCGACACTTTCACCCTTCCATTATTGCTAGCCTCTCTTGTACCGTGCAACTTTCGCCGGTACCATACACCCACCATTTACCTTCCTCAAAACAGCCACCATACCTATCTATTATGGCATTTCCATAGCCATTCCGAGATATATTGCCATGCAACTTTCCACCGTTCCGTTCATATGACACGCATTACTTTTGTCATATTGCTTTTTGCATGATCATGTAGTTGACATTGTATTTGTGGCAAGGCCACCTTCATAATTTTCATACATGTCGCTCTTGATTCATTGCATATCCCGGTACACCGCCGGAGGCATTCATATAGAGTCATATCTTGTTCTAGCTTTGAGTTGTAAATCCATAAAAGTGTGATGATCTTCATTAATAGAGCATTGTCCCAGTGAGGAAAGGATGATGAAGACTATGATTCCCCCACAAGTCGGGATGAGACTTCGGACTTTACAAAAAAAAGAAAAAAAAGAAAGTGAAAGGCCAAAAAGAAAAAAAAGAAGGCCAAAGAAAAGAAAAAAAAGGGAAAAAAGAGAAAAAAGAGAAAATAAAAATGAGAGAAAAAGAGAGAAAGGACAATGCTACTATCTCTTTTTCCACACTTGTGCTTCAAAATAGCACCATGATCTGCATGTTAGAGAGTCTCATATGTTGTCACTTTCGTATACTAGTGGGAATTTTTCATTATAGAACTTGGCTTGTATATTCCAATGATGGGCTTCCTCAAAAGTGCCCTAGGTCTTCATGAGCAAGCAAGTTGGATGCACCCCACTTAGTTTCTTTTATTGTGCTTTCATATATTTATAGCTCTAGTGCATCCGTTGCATGGCAATCCCTACTCACTCACATTAATATCTATTAATGGGCATCTCCATAGCCCGTTGATACGCCTAGTTGATGTGAGACTATCTTCTCCTTTTTTTCTTCTCCACAACCACCCTTCTATTCCACATATAGTGCTATGTCCATGGCTCACGCTCATGTATTGCGTGAAAGTTGAAAAAGTTTGAGATTATTAAAGTATGAAACAATTGCTTGGCTTGTCATCAGGGTTGTGCATGATTAAATACTTTGTGTGATGAAGATAGAGCATATCCAGACAATATAATTTTGTAGGGATAACTTTCTTTAGCCATGTTATTTTGAGAAGACATGATTACTTTGATTAGTATGCTTGAAGTGTTACTATTTCTTATGTCAATATGAACTTTTATTTTGTATCCATTTGGATATGAACATTCATGCCACAATAAAGAAAATTACATTATGAATTATGCTAGGTAGCATTCCACATCAAAAATTCTCTTTTTATCATTTACCTACTCGAGGACGAGCAGGAATTAAGCTTGGGTATGCTTGATACGTCTCCAATGTATCTATAATTTTTGATTGTTCCATGCTATTATATTACCCCTTTTAGATGTTTATGGGCTTTATTTCAGACATTTATATCATTTTTGGGACTAACCTACTAACCGGAGGCCCAGCCCATATTGCTGTTTTTTTTGCCTATTTCAGTATTTCGAAGAAAAAGGAATATCAATGGGAGTCCAAACGGAATGAAACCTTCGGGAGCGTGATTTTTGGAACAAATCTGATCCGGAGAGCTTAGAGTGCAAGTCAAGAAGCTCCTGAGGGCCCCACGAGATAGGGGGGCGCCCCCCCCCCCCGTAGGGCACGCCCCCTGTCTCGTGGGCCCCTCGGGCGGCCACCGACGTACTTCTTCCTCCTATATATACCTACGTACCCCGAAAACATCCAGTAGCACCACGAAACACAATTTCCACCGCCGTAACCTTCTGTATCCGCGAGATCTCATCTTGGAGCCTTCGCCGGCACTCTGCCGATGGGTGAATCAACCACGGAGGGCTTCTACATCAACATCCTTGCCCCTCCGATGAGCTGTGAGTAGTTTACCACAGACCTACGGGTCCATAGTTATTAGCTAGATGGCTTCTTCTCTCTCTTTGGATCTCAATACAATGTTCTCCCCCTCTCTTGTGGAGATCTATTCGATGTAAACTCTTTTTGCGGTGTGTTTGTCGAGATCCGATGAATTGTGGGTTTATGATCAAGTTTATCTATGAATAATATTTGAATCTTCTCTGAATTCTTTTATGTATGATTGAGTTATCTTTGCAAGTCTCTTCGAATTATCAGTTTGGTTTGGCCTACTAGATTGGTCTTTCTTGCCATGGGAGAAGTGCTTAGCTTTGCGTTCAATCTTGCGGTGTTCTTACCCAGTGACAGAAAGGGTTGCAAGACACGTATTGTATTGTTGCCATCGAGGATAACAAGATGGGGTTTATATCATATTGCATGTGTTTATCCCTCTACATCATGTCATCTTGCTTAATGCGTTACTCTGTTCTTATGAACTTAATACTCTAGATGCAGGCATGAGTCGGTCGATGTGTGGAGTAATAGTAGTAGCTGCTGGCAGGAGTCGGTCTACTTGTTATGGACGTGATGCCTATATACATGATCATGCCTAGATAATCTCATAACTATGCGCTTTTCTATCAATTACTCGACAGTAATTTGTTCACCCACCATAATACTTATGCTATCTTGAGAGAAGCCTCTAGTGAAACCTATGGCCCCCGGGTCTATCTCTTATCATATTTGCTTTCAATCTATCTTTATTTGCTTCTTTACCTTTTGCATCTATCTTATAAAATACCAAAAATATATTTAACTTATCATACTATCCTTATTAGATCTCATTTTCGCAAGTGGCCGTGAAGCGATTGACAACTCCTTTATTGCGTTGGTTGCGAGTTCTTAGTTTGTTTGTGTAGGTGCGTGGGACTTTTGAGGAGCCTCCTACTGGATCGATACCTTGGTTCTCAAAACTGAGGGAAATACTTACGCTACACTTTGCTGCATCACCCTCTCCTCTTCGAGGAAAACCAACGCAAGCTCAAGACGTAGCAGTCATCTCCTCCTCATCCATTCCTCTGATCGTATCCTTATGTGATGGATCTCGGCCAGGCTTCGTTCCTTGCAGCAGATTCTCACAAGAAGATCCGTTCCTTATGGAGGATTCCAACATCAAGGTCCATGCTCCTGCTGGCTGCCCAAACAGCCATGCCCAGATGCCACATGACAAGGCCCGCGCTCATGGTGGTTGATCTCCTCCCCAATTGTTACGCGGCTGCTAGGCACAAGAAGGCAGACATTGCTCCATCGTCGACGTGCTCTGCTCCTTGCGCTGGGGTGGCCTTGGCCAGATGTGCGACTTCTGGATCTTCAGCCTGTGGCAATGACCTCGCTGTAGATTGCCGGGGCCACAAAATCTAGTGTTTGACTTTGGTGGTGAGATGCAAACTATGGATGACAGCTCAACACAGAGGGATGGTTGTACAGTAGCGGTGATCGCACATCACATGTAGCTAATGGTATCGTGGAAAATGATGGTGACAACACATTAGTGACATTGATGGTGGCGCTGCTCGAGCACCCATTCTCGAGCTCCGAGGTGAAAGCCTAAGTCTGACTTTGTTATGCCTGGCAATGGCGATGTTTTTGCTTCGTTACCTTATTGATGGCATTGCTTGGATATGCTCAGACTCTTTAGGGTGAAAACCTAGATTTTGGCCTTCGACAGTTGGATCCGGTGATGGCGGCGCTTGAGTGTTGCTCCCTTCCTGAAGGCATTGCTATCGAAGAATCTCGTCGTCTGTGTGGTGTCATGAACTCATGATTTGGTTGGTGAGGTTATGGTCATTGTCATAGTCATAGTTTATCGATTGTGGATATACTTTGGGGTTTGTTCTTTTTTCCTTGCCCATGTATAGCTTTGGTCTTATATGACTTTGTTATGTGCGTGTGTTGGTAGTGTTGGCTATGTGTATCCTGCTATGCAAAGGAGGGGTGTGTGCTCATTGTGTTTCTACCCCCCTTGATACTCCATTTTGAGCTAATACGATCCACCTTTTATTGAAAAGTGAGGAAACGCTGCAGGAACAACTAACAAAAACAGATGTAAATCATCTAGTTGGTATGCTGCATGTAGTATTGCAGATGTCGTGCTCAATCTGTATGAGCTCTTCGACCTTCTTAGACCAAAACTCTAATGGAACAACCACCGGATCTTGGGAAGTCGAAAGCGTGTGGGTACAATGGTTCTGCTACTCTCAAGGCAGGATAATGCAAGAGGCCAAGAGCTTGCTTAGCGAAAGTTGTGGCTGAACCCAGGCACAATGCACCCCCTCGTGTAGCCATCTATTTTCTGCATCATGATCCATGCAGACACTTTTCTCTTTTTTTCTTCCAAATAAAACAACATATGCTCTTCAAACTTTGCATGACAACATAACATTATAACTACAATTGTAGGAAAAAACCGGACTTTTTTCGTGCAACATAAATACTTCAAATATATGTACATTTTTTTACTCAAAAAAGAAATTCGAAAGTTTTTTGAAAGATTCTAGTTCTGAAGTAAGGATTTTTTTGACTGCCATTCATGATTTACAAAGAGGATCGTGAATGGGCCTTATTGTCAAATATGTCTGCAAGATGATTGTTCTTCTGCTAAAGTCCAGTTTATCTTGGTAGCCCAATATTGATAATCATTGTATTTCTTCACAAATAATCCATTAAATGTTGATTGGATCATCTAAGCAGAAATTAAGTTTACTGCTTTGTTCAAGTGGTCTTTCTATGTGGATAGATAGTGCACTACCAGAATTGACCCCTATGCGTAGCCCTGAATCCCGTCGGGACATGCCTATGCCGACGGCCCCCGTCGGCAACATATGCGTCGGCATAGGCCCAGAGGCCGTCGGCATAGATTATATCCCGACAGTGTCCGTACGTCTATGCCGACGGGATGCTAAATAAAGAAATTAAGTTTACTGCTTTGCTCAAGTGGTCTAGATGGTGGGATACTGAATAAAGAACCTCATGATTTGTATGCATTGTCGATTCTCTAAAATGAAGTTGTATGGTTACTACTAGTGTAAAAAGAAGAGATGTATGGTTACTGCCAGTACATAAATTCAGAAAGTTGTTGTGGATGGCGAGCTACACGGTACCCACTATCACTGGCAGAGCTACGTCTTAGAGAAATAGGCTATGGCCCGCCCATCCTGTAGGAAGTTTAATGGAGATTGAAGGGTAAATTAGGCCAAGCTGGTAAAAATGGGAGCCTCTACAGGTCAATCGACTGACTCTACAAAGTGCTCCAGTCCATTGTTGCAAAACATGAAAATAATACAACCCAAAAGAAAACCAAGTGACCCAATACCGTGGTCAGTCAAGAAACACAACAGAACAAAGGGCTCAAAAATTTCTGTTTCTTTATTCTGCCTTTTGAGTAGCCCACAAAGAAAACGGGCCTGAACCCGCTAAGCTACAGATCCAACTAACATACAGCTCACTAGGTCTTCCTCCTTGGTCCTTCGCTTTCTTCCCCGTCTACCCACATAGCCGCCACCATGGAAGAAGAAGAAAACCTCAGATATGTTGTTGTCTTCTGATCTTTGTACACAACTTCTCCACATGATTCTTCCTTGCAACGTACTTCTCCTATGATCCCCCAATGTTTGCATCCTCCCTTTCGTACCCAGATCATAGATCTACAAGAAAATGGATGATCCTCCATTTCATACCCAGATGACAAGCTGTCAACAGGGAAAAACAAAATGAAGAACAAAGAAACCTGGGGATCAAGGTGATTCTGGTCAGTCAAAGGTAAATCATGATCTGATGCCCACCTCCTATAAATTTTGCATGAGTTCAGTTTAGATGCTGCATCTTGTATAACCACCTGTAGTACACTGTAACCATATATCAGAAGTCATAGAACAGACAGTTATAAGAATAAACCACAAATAAAATGTAAAAATAAAATGTTTGTTGTAGACATTGTTAATCAGGTGCATAATCATGAAACAGAATGACTAAAACATACTGTAATCTGCAAATATGAAAAAGAACAACTCACTAGAGGCACAATTTCAAAATATCATGATGGAAATCATGAATTTGCATATACAGAAAAGTAAACTTGTAGTTGTTCATTGACAGCATCCTCAAACTGGTTGTAATGGAGAAAAATGTCTAACTACAGTTGTAGCAGAACACCAAACTAGAGGCACAATTTGAAAAAAATAATGATCGGGATCATCAATTTGCATACTCAAGAAAAGTAAAAACTTGTAGTAGTCGATCAATAGGAAGCTTAACTACAGTTCTAGGAGAACACCAACCTAAAGTCAGAATCTAAAACTGCAATTGTATTACTAAATTTGCGTCTTCAGGCAAGTAAACTTGCAGTCCTTGACCCGAGGCAACCTAAAAACCATTATAGTTAAACATCGCATTTGCAGTGAATATGTTCAACTAGTTATATCAGAATACATAATCTACAAAATGGGTATTCAGAAAAGTAAACTTTCTATTGTTCATCTAGAGCAAGCTTAACTACAGTTCTACAATTACATTATGTTGCAGAACACCAACATAATATAAGAATCTACAATTACATTGGAATTACTGAATTTGCATCTTCAGTACTTGCAGCCCTTGACCCAACGCAACGTAAAAAGCATTGTAGTTAAACAAAATGCATTTGCAGTGAGCATGCTCAACTACAGTTAAAACATAAAACCAACCTAAAAACAGAATCTAATAACTGCACATACAAAATTTGCATAACTAATAAACTAAACTTCAAATACATGATAATGATGTATTACAAGCACTTCCACACAAGTGAGTTCCATATTCAGATAAAAAACAACTTCATGATTCAAAACAGAATTTGCATTTTAGGTACCTAAAATTGCACAAAATGGTCAACAACAAGGACACAATGAGAGTGCAGATAGATGACAAGAAAACACAGTAAGAGAAAAAGGTTTCTAATACTTGTAGCATCATTAGGTTTCTAATAAGTTGCGAAATAATTGACATACAAAATTTGCGGGTGCTAAAAAAATTTGTATGAAGGCAACGAACATATGCAGTCAGTTAAAAAATCAATCAATGGAATTTGTGAGGTTAGTTTATATTCATTTTGAAATTATGATGACATACCAAACTAACCTCTGGTAGAATGTTTCGTTACAGGAGGCACTGCTTGGACAAAGCTACGAGGGAGAACAAGAGCAACACTGCATGCAAAACATAAAGAACCAATTGAAGAGGCGAAGTATAACTGCATGGAAAAACATTTATGAACTTGAAAACGGTAATCATAGCATGACTGTATCAGAATCAGAGCAACAGGATCAGAGTGTGACTGTATCAGGCAATGAAAAAATGACAGAAATTAATAAGGAAGACAACAAACATGAAGACAAGTTATCTCAAGAAGATATAGAATTCTTCCTTGAGAATGAGCGCATAGGAAAGGCATTGAAACTTAGCCAAGAAGATGAGAAGAATCACATGCCAGCACTCAACATGATGTTTGGAAGTGATGGTCATGCACACCGATTCTACAACGAATATGCAGCTATCGCAGGATTCTCAATTCAGAAAGCTGCAAACTATAGCTGCCAAAAGAAAGATGCTCACAACAACAAATAACAGGTTTACTATGAAGTGTAACAGGTCTGGTAAACCTAGAAATAGGACAAACCCGGCAGTAGGAGCAAAAAGGAGAAAGTATAAGAATGATAAGAATGCACCTACTGAGCTTGAGAAAACGACTGACAGATGTAACTATATAATTAAAACAGGGTGTCAGGCTCAGATTGTTGTTACCTGGAAATTTGATCTTGCGCAATCGGTGGTGACAAGGCTTATCATTAAGCATAACCATGAACTACATCCACCAGGGGAAGTGAGGTTCCTGAGGTCACACAAATATATCACTGAGCAGAAAATCATTATTGCTAGGTGTAGGCCATCCTAGCCAGCAAGAAAAACTTGCACACATTTTACAACAACAAAAAGATTGATAGTAACCTTGATGACATCCTGGTTTAGGGTTTGTTGATACGTCTCCAACGTATCTACTTTTCCAAAAACTTTTGCCCTTGTTTTGGACTCTAACTTGCACGATTTAAATAAAACTAACCCGGACTGACGCTGTTTTCAGCAGAACTGCCATGATGTTGTTTTATGTGTAGAAAATAAAAGTTCTCGGAATGTCCTGAAAATCCACGACGGCACTTTTTGGAAAATATAAAAAATATTGGCGAAAGAATCAAGACGAGGGGGCCCACACCCTGTCCACGAGACAGGGGGGCATGCCCCCTATCTCTTGGGCCCCCCGGACCTACACCGACCTCAACTCCAACTCCATATATTCACGTTCGGGGAGAAAAAAATCAGAGAAAAAGTTTCATCGCGTTTTACGACACGGAGCCGCCGCCAAGCCCTAATCTCTCTCAGGAGGGCTGATCTGGAGTCCGTTCGGGGCTCCGGAGAGGGGGAGTCGTCACCATCGTCATCATCAAACATCCTCCATCACCAATTTCATGATGCTCACCGCCGTGCGTGAGTAATTCCATCGTAGGCTTGCTGGACGGTGATGGGTTGGATGAGATTTACCATGTAATCAAGTTAGTTTTGTTAGGGTTTGATCCCTAGTATCCACTATGTTCTGAGATTGATGTTGCTATGACTTTGCTATGCTTAATGGTTGTCACTAGGGCCCGAGTGCCATAATTTCAGATCTGAACCTATTATGTTTTCATGAATATATGTGTGTTCTTGATCCTATCTTGCAAGTCTATAGTCACCTATTATGTGTTATGATCCGACAACCCCAAAGTGACAATAATCAGGATACTTCTCGGTGATGACTGATACGTCTCCAACGTATCTATAATTTTTGATTGCTCCATGCTACTTTATCTACTGTTTAGTACTATGTTAGGCTTTATTTTCCACTTTTATATTATTTTGGGACTAACCTATTAACCGGAGGCCCAGGCCAGAATTGCTGATTTTTGCCTTTTTCAGTATTTCGAAGAAACAGAATATCAAACGGAGTCCAAATGGAATGAAACCTTCGGGATCATGATTTTCCAACCGAACGTGACCCAGGAGACTTGGACCCTACTCCAAGAAGCACCATAGGCGGTCACGAGGGTGGAGGGTGCGCCCCCCTGGGCGCGCCCCCCCTGGGCGCCCCCCTACCTCGTGGGCCCCTCGGAGCTCCACCGACGTACTCCATCCTCCTATATATACCTACGTATCCCCGAACGATCAGAAGGGGAGCCAAAAACCTAATTCCACCGCCGCAACTTTCTGTATCCACGAGATCCCATCTTGGGGCCTATTCCGGAGCTCCGCCGGAGGGGGCATCCACCACGGAGGGCTTCTACATCATCACCATAGCCCCTCCGATGTAGTGTGCGTAGCTTACTTCAGACCTTCGGGTCCATAGCTAGTAGCTAGATGGCTTCTTCTCTCTTTTTGGATCTCAATACAATGTTCTCCCCCTCTCTCGTGGAGATCTATTCGATGTAATCTTCTTTTTGCGGTGTGTTTGTTGAGACCGATGAATTGTGGGTTTAAGATCCAGCTTATCTATGGAAAATATTTGATTCTTCTCTGAATTCTTTTATGTATGATTGAGTTATCTTTGCAAGTCTCTTCGAATTATCTTATTTGGTTTGGCCAACTAGATTGGTAGTTCTTGCAATGGGAGAAGTGCTTGGCTTTGGGTTCAATCTTGAGGTGTCCTTACTCAGTGACAGAAAGAGTTGCAAGGCACGTATGTATTGTTGCCATTGAGGATAACAAGATGGTTTTTTTTTATCATATTGCATGAATTTATCCCTCTACATCATGTCATCTTGCCTAAGGCGTTACTCTATTTTTAATTTAATACTCTAGATGCATGCTGGATAGCGGTCGATGAGTGGAGTAATAGTAGTAGATGCAGAATCGTTTCGATCTACTTGTTTTGGACGTTATGCCTATATACATGATCATCGCCTAGATATACTCATAACTATGCTCAATTATATCAGTTGCTCAACAGTAATTTGTTCACCCACCGTAGAATATTTATGCTCTTGAGAGAAGCCACTAGTGAAACCTATGGCCCCCGGGTCTATTCTCATCATATCAATCTCCATCACTTTATTTACTTGCTTTGCTTTTACTTTTTACTTTGCATCTTTATACCAAAAATACCAAAAATATTATCTCTATCAGATCTCACTCTCGTAAGTGACCGTGAAGGGATTGACAACCCCTAATCGCGTTGGTTGCGAGTAGCTATTGTTTTGTGTAGGTATGAGGGACTTGCGCGTGACCTCCTACTGGATTGATACCTTGGTTCTCAAAAACTAAGGGAAATACTTATGCTACTGTGATGCATCATCCTCTCCTCTTCGGGGAAAACCAACGCAAGCTCAAGACGAAGCAAGAAGGATTTCTGGCGCCGTTGCCGGGGAGGCCTACTCAAAAGTCAACATACCAAGTACCCATCACAATCCCTATCTCTCGCATTACATTATTTGCCATTTGCCTCTCGTTTTCCTCTCCCCCACTTCACCCTTGCCGTTTTATTTGCCCTCTCTTTCCCAATCTCCTCCTCTCTTTCTGTTTGCCTTTTTCCTTTGCCTTTTTGTTTGCTTGTGTGTTGGATTACTTGTTGCCATGGCACAAGATAATACCAAATTGTGTGATTTCTCGAATACCAATAATAATGATCTCCTTAGTACTCCGATTGCTCCTCTTAATAATGATGAGTCTTGTGAAATCAATACCGCTTTGTTGAATCTTGTTATGAAAGATCAATTTGCCGGCCTTCCTAGTGAAGATGCCGCTACTCATCTAAACAATTTTGTTGATTTGTGTGATATGCAAAAGAAGAAAGATACGGATAACAATATTGTCAAATTGAAGTTATTTCTGTTTTCACTTAGAGATCGTGCTAAAGTTTGGTTTTCATCTTTGCCTAAAAATAGTATTGATTCTTGGAACAAGTGCAAAGATGCTTTTATCTCTAAGTATTTTCCTCCCGCTAAGATTATCACTCTTAGGAACGACATCATGAATTTTAAGCAACTTGATCATGAGCATGTTGCCCAATCTTGGGAAAGAATGAAATTAATGCTTCGCAATTACCCTACTCATGGTTTGAATTTATGGATGATCATACAAATTTTTTATGCCGGATTGAATTTTGCTTCTAGAAATCTTTTAGATTCGGCCGCGGGAGGCACTTTTATGGAAATTACGTTAGGGGATGCTACCAAATTGCTTGATAATATTATGGCTAATTATTCTCAATGGCACACCGAAAGATCTTCTAGTAAGAAAGTGCATGCTATAGAAGAAATCAATGTTTTGAGTGAAAAGATGGATGAACTTATGAAGATGTTTGCTCCTAAAAATACTCCTCTTGATCCCAATGATATGCCTTTATCTACCTTGCTTGAGAATAATAATGAATCTATGGATGTGAATTTTGTTGCTAGGAATAGTTTTGGGAACAACGCGTATAGAGGGAATTTTATTCCTAGGCCTTATCCTAGTAATCCTTCTAATAATTATGGAAATTCCTACAATAACTCTTATGGAAATTTTAATAAGATGCCCTCTGAATTTGAGAGTAGTGTTAAAGAGTTTATGAATTCGCAAAAGAATTTTAATGCTTTGCTTGAAGAGACATTGCTTAAAGTTGATGATTTGGCTAGGAACGTTGATAGAATTTCTCTCGAGATTGATTCTTTAAAGCTTAGATCTATTCCTCGTAAGCATGATATCAATGAGTCTCTCAAAGCTATGAGAATTTCCATTGATGAGTGCAAAGAAACAACCGCTAGGATGCGTGCTTCCAAAGATGCCTTTATTAAAGTGTGTTCTTCTAATCCCTATGAAAATCAAGATGAAGATCTAAAAGTTATTGATGTGTCCCCCATTAAATATTTGTTTTGCAGTATGAATCTTGATGAATCTGAGGATTATCTTCCTTTACCTAGAAGGCATTCTAAGAATTCGGAGTTTTTAGATCTTGATGATGAAATTGATAAAAGTGGGATTGAAAGAAATAAAAATCGAGATGTTGCTAAACCCACTATTTTGGATCTCAAGGAATTTAATTATGAAAATTGCTCTTTAATTGATTGTATTTCCTTGTTGCAATCCGTGTTAAATTCTCCTCATGCTTATAGTCAAAATAAGGCCTTTACCGAACACATGGTTGATGCCTTAATGCAATCTTATGAAGAAAAGCTTGAGTTGAAAGTTTCTATCCCTAGGAAACTCCATGGTGAGTGGGAACCTACTATCAAAATTAAAATTAAAAGTTATGAGTTTCATGCCTTGTGTGATTTGGGAGCTAGTGTCTCTACTATTCCCAAAACTTTATGCGATTCGCTAGACCTCCGTGATTTTGATGATTGCTCTCTAAACTTGCATCTTGCGGATTCCACTATTAAAAAGCCTATGGGAAGAATTAATGATGTTCTTATTGTTGCAAATAGGAATTATGTGCCCATAGATTTTATCGTTCTTGATATAGATTGCAATCCTTCATGTCCTATTATTCTTGGTAGACCTTTCCTTAGAACGATTGGTGCAATTATTGAGATGAAGGAAGGGAATATTAGATTCTAATTTCCCTTAAAAAAGGGCATGGAACACTTCCCTAGAAAGAAAATAAAATTACCATATGAATATATCATGAGAGCCACTTATGGATTGCCTACCAAAGATGGCAATACCTAGATCTATCCTTGCTTTTATGCCTAGCTAGGGGCGTTAAACGATAGCGCTTGTTGGGAGGCAACCCAATTTTATTTTTAGTTTTTTGTTTTTGATTCTGTTTAGGAATAAATAATACAAATACCTTCTGTTTGGATGTGGTTTTATGTTTTAATTAGTGTTTTTGCCAAGTAGAACCTATAGGATAAGCTATGATGATAGTTGATTTGATTCAGCTGAAAAACAGAAACTTTGCACTCACGAGAAAAATTCAATAAATCACAGGAACGTGATTTTGAATTGATTCTTTTTTCTTCTGATCAATAAAAAAATTGTCCAGTAAGTCCTATTTTGGTTGGAATTTTTAGAGTTCCAGAAGTTTGCATTAGGTACAGATTACTACAGACTGTTCTGTTTTTGACAGATTCTGTTTTGCGTGTGTTGTTTGCTTATTTTGATGAATCTATGGCTAGTAAAATATTTTATAAACCATAGAGAAGTTGGAATACAGTAGGTTTAACACCAATTCAAATAAATAATGAGTTCATTACAGTACCTTGAAGTAGTCTTTTGTTTTCTTTCTCTAACGGAGCTCACGAGATTTCTATTGAGTTTTGTGTTGTGAAGTTTTCAAGTTTTGGGTGAATTCTTTTGATGGATTATGGAACAAGGAGTGGAAAGAGCATAAGATTGGGGATGCCCATGGCACCCCCAAGATAATCCAAGGACACCAAAAAGTCAAAGCTTGGGGATGCCCCGGAAGGCATCCCCTCCTTTGTCCACTTCCATCGGTAATTTACTTGGAGCTATATTTTTATTCACGAACATGGTATGTGTTTTGCTTGGAGCGTCTTGTATTATTTGCGTCTTTGCTTGTTAGTTTACCACAATCATCCTTGCTGTACACACCTTTTTGAGAGAGCCATACATGATTTGGAATTTGTTAGAATATTCTATGTGCTTCACTTATATCTTTTGAGCTTGATTATTTGCTCATAGTGCTTCACTTATATCTTTTTGAGCGTGATAATTTTTGCTTTAGTACTTCACTTAGATCTTTTAGAGCACGGTGGTGGATTTGTTTTAAAGAAACTATTTGATCTCTCATGCTTCACTTAGATTATTTTGAGAGTCGTTAATAGCATGGTAATTTGCGTAATGTTAATATACTTGGTGTTCAAGATATGTGAAACTTTCTTTTGAGTGATTTGAATACTAAGATAAGTTTGATGCTTGATAATTGTTTTGAGATATGGAGGTGATAATATCATAGTCGTGCTAGTTGGGTGATTATGAATTTGAGAAATACTTGTGTTGAAGTTTGCAAATCCTGTAGCATGCACGTATGGTTAAAGTTATGTAACAAATTTGAAACATGAAGTGTACCTGGCTTGTGCATCCTTATGAGTGGCGGTCGGGGACGAGTGATGGTCTTTTCCTACCAATCTATCCCCCTAGGAGCATGCGCGTAGTACTTGAATTTTTGATGACTTCTAAATTTTTGCAATAAGTATGAGTTCTTTAGACTAATGTTGAGTCCATGGATTGTACGCACTCTCACCTTTCTGCCATTGCTAGCCTCTTCGGTACCGTGCATTGCCCTTTCTCACCTTGAGAGTTGGTGCAAACTTCGCCGGTGCATCCAAACCCCGTGATACGATACGCTCTATCACACATAAACCTCCTTATATCTTCCTCAAAACAGCCACCATACCTACCTATTATGGCATTTCCATAGCCATTCCGAGATATATTGCCATGCAACTTCCACCATCATCATCATGACATGCATCACTTTTGTCATAATGCCATTGCATGATCTTGTAGTTGACATCGTATTTGTGGCAAAGCCACCAAGCATTATTTTTATACATGTCACTCTTGATTCATTGCACCATCCCGGTACACCACCGGAGGCATTCATATAGAGTCATATCTTGTTCTAAGTTTCGAGTTGTAATCCTTGTGTTGTAATTTATAGAAGTGTGATGATCATCATTATTAGAGCATTGCCCAAATAAAAAAAAGGAGAAAGGCCAAAAAAAGGCCCAAAAAAAGGGCAATGCTACTATCTCCTTTTCCACACTTGTGCTTCAAAGTAGCACCTTGTTCTTCATGTAGTGAGTCTCATATATTGTGCTTCAAAGTAGCACCATGCTTTTTATGTAGTGAGTCTCATGTGTTATCACTTTCATATACTAGTGGGAATTTTTCATTATAGAACTTGGCTTGTATATTCCTACGATGGGCTTCCTCAAAATGCCCTAGGTCTTCGTGAGCAAGCAAGTTGGATGCACACCCACTAGTTTTCTTTTGTTGAGCATTCATAGCTCTAGTGCATCCGTTGCATGGCAATCCCTACTCCTCATGTTGATGTCAATTGATGGGAATCTCCATAGCCCGTTGATTAGCCTCGTCAACGTGAGACTTTCTCCTTTTCTGTCTTCTCCACGCAATCCCCATCATCATATTCTATTCCACCCATAGTGCTATATCCATGGCTCACGCTCATGTATTGCATGAAGGTTGAAAAAGTTTGAGATTATTTAAGTATGAAACAATTGCTTGGCTTGTCATCGGGGGTATAGAAGTTGGGAACATCTTTGTGTGACGAAAATGAAGCATAGCCTAACTATATGATTTTGTAGGAATGAACTTTCTTTTGCCATGCTATTTTGAGAAGACATGATTGCTTTGATTAGTATGCTTGAAGTATTATTATTTTTTATGTCAATATGAACTTTTGTCTTGAATCTTTTGGATCTGAATATTCATATCACAATGAAGAAGATTTACATTGAAATTATGCCAAAGTATCACTCCACATCAAAAATTCTTTTTTATCATTTACCTACTCGAGGACGAGCAGGAATTAAGCTTGGGGATGCTTGATACGTCTCCAATATATCTATTATTTTTGATTGCTCCATGCTACTTTATCTACTGTTTTGGAATATATTGGGCTTTATTTTCCACTTTTATATTATTTTTGGGACTAACCTATTAACCGGAGGCCCAGCCCAGAATTGTTGTTTTTTGCCTTTTTCAGTATTTCGAAGAAACAGAATATCAAACGGAGTCCAAACAGAATGAAACCTTCGGGATCGTGATTTTCCAACCGAACGTGACCCAGTAGACTTGGACCCTACTCCAAGAAGAGCCATAGGCGGTCACGAGGGTGGAAGGCGCACCCCCCTGGGCACGCCCCCTACCTCGTGGGCCCCTCGGAGCTCCACCGACGTACTCCTTCCTCCTATATATACCTACGTATCCCCGAACGATCAGAAGGGGAGCCAAAAACCTAATTCCACCGCCGCAACTTTCTGTATCCACGAGATCCCATCTTGGGGCCTGTTCTGGAGCTCCGCCGGAGGGGGCATCCACCACGGAGGGCTTCTACATCATCACCATAGCCCCTCCGATGAAGTGTGAGTAGTTTACTTCAGACCTTCGGGTCCATAGCTAGTAGCTAGATGGCTTCTTCTCTATTTTTGGATCTCAATACAATGTTCTCCCCCTCTCTCGTGGAGATCTATTCGATGTAATCTTCTTTTTGCGGTGTGTTTGTTGAGACCGATGAATTGTGGGTTTATGATCCACCTTATCTATGGAAAATATTTGATTCCTCTCTGAATTCTTTTATGTATGATTGAGTTATCTTTGCAAGTCTCTTTGAATTATCTTATTTGGTTTGGCCAACTAGATTGGTAATTCTTGCAATGGGAGAAGTGCTTAGCTTTGGGTTCAATCTTGCAGTGTCCTTACTTAGTGACAGAAAGAGTTGCAAGGCACGTATTGTATTGTTGCCATCAAGGATAACAAGATGGGGTTTCTATCATATTGAATGAATTTATCCCTCTACATCATGTCATCTTGCTTGAGGCGTTACGCTGTTTTTAACTTAATACTCTAGATGCATGATGGATAGCGGTTGATGAGTGGAGAAATAGTAGTAGATGCAGAATCGTTTTGATCTACTTGTTTTGGACGTGAGGGCTATATACATGATCATCACCTTGATATACTCATAACTATGCTCAATTCTATCAATTGCTCAACAGTAATTTGTTCACCCACCGTAGAATATTTATGCTCTTGAGAGAAGCCACTGGTGAAACCTATGGCCCCCGGGTCTATTCTCATCATATCAATCTCCATCACTTTATTTACTTGCTTTGCTTTTACTTTTTACTTTGCATCTTTATACCAAAAATACCAAAAATATTATCTCTATCAGATCTCACTCTCGTAAGTGACCGTGAAGGGATTGACAACCCCTAATCGTGTTGGTTGTGAGTAGCTATCGTTTTGTGCAGGTACGAGGGACTTGCGCGTGACCTCCTACTGGATTGATACCTTGGTTCTCAAAAACTGAGGGGAAATACTTACGCTACTGTGCTGCATCATCCTCTCCTCTTCGGGGAAAACCAACGCAAGATCAAGACGTAGCAATGACCGTAGTTTGAGGAGTTCATGTATTCACTATGTGCTAATGCTTTGTTGCAGTTCTCTATTAAAAGGAGGACTTAATATCCCTTAGTTTCTGCTAGGACCCCGCTGCCACGGGAGGGTAGGACAAAAGATGTCATGCAAGTTCTTTTCCATAAGCACGTATGACTATTTACGGAATACATGCCTACATTACATTGATGAACTGGAGCTAGTTCTGTGTCACCCTATGTTATAGCTATTACATGAGGAATCGCATCCGGCATAATTATCCATCACTGATCCATTGCCTACGAGCTTTTCACATATTGTTCTTCGCTTATTTACTTTTCTGTTGCTACTGTTACAACTACTACAAAAACCCAAAAACTATTATCTTTACTTTTGCCACCGTTACCTTTATTATCATACTACTTTGCTACTAAATACCTTGCTGCAGATACTAATTTATCCAGGTGTGGTTGAATTGACAACTCAACTGCTAATACTCAAGAATATTCTTTGGCTCCCCTTGTGTCGAATCAATAAATTTAGGTTGAATACTTTACCCTCGAAAGCTGTTGCGATCCCCTACACTTGTGGGTTATCAGGACTAATTTCTGGCGCCGTTGCCGGGGAGCATAGCTCTATTCTCTGAGTCACTTGGGATTTATATCTGTTGATCACTATGAAGAACTTGAAAGACGACAGAACTACGATTTTGCCCTCAACTACGAGGGGAGGTAAGGAACTACCATCTAGCTCTACACTAGATTCTCCTATCGTTATTAGTAAGCTTGCGACACCTAAACCTGCTACTGCTATGAATTCTGATATGTCGCATGTTATTGATGATGCCACTTCTGCTATGCATGATGAAACTACTTCTGTGTGTGATACTACTTTGCCATTAGGTGAATTTCTTGATGAACAACTTGCTAGAGTTAGGGGGAATGAAATTATTGAAGATGCTATTATTGATGATGAAAATTCTCCCAATGATTATGAATTGCCTATTGTTCCTGAGGGTTATGTTATGAATGAAGAAGATGCTAGAGCTATCTTTGCTTGCAATGATAGATATGATCTTAAGAAATTATTAGCTAAATGGAAGCAGCAGTCTCTTAATGCTAGAATGAAACCTGACCCTGCTTTTGCTACTTCACCTATCTGTGTTACTGATAAGGATTATGAATTCTCTGTTGATCCTGAGATTATTACTTTAGTTGAATCTGATCTTTTTATGGCCTTGAATCTGAAACTGTTGTGGCACATCTTACCAAGTTGAATGATATAGCTACCCTGTTTACTCATGATGATAACTCTCGCTATTTTTATATCCTTAAGATATTTTCGTTCTCTTTAAAGGGTGATGCTAAGACTTGGTATAATTCTCTTGCTCCTGGTTGTGTGCGTAGTCCCTAGGATATGATTTATTACTTCTCTGCTAAATATTTCCCTGCTCATAAGAAACAAGCTGCCTTGCGGGAAATATATAATTTTGTGCAAATCAAAGAAGAGAGTCTCCCACAAGCTTGGGGGAGGCTTCTCCGGTTACTTAATGCTTTTCCTAATCATCCTCTCAAGAAAAATGAAATACTTGATATATATTATAATGGGCTAACCGATGCTTCCAAGGACTACTTGGATAGTTGTGCTGGTTGTGTTTTCAGGGAAAGAACAGTCGATGAAGCTGAATTATTATTGAATAATATGTTGACTAATGAAAATAATTGGACTCTTCCTGAGCCAATTCCTGAGGCAATTCCTCAACCAATTGAGCCAACTCCTGAGCCTATTCCTAAACCCACTCCGAAGAAAAGAGGTGTTTTATTTCTCAGTCCTGAAGATATGCAAGAGGCAAAGAAATCAATGAAAGAAAAAGGTATTAAAGCTGAAGATGTTCAGAATTTACCTCCTATTAAAGAAATACATGGTCTTAATATACCGCCTGTTGAAGAACCATATTGTCTTGATAACCCGACACAGGTAGTAAAGGTAAATTCTCTCTATAGATATGATAAAGTTGAAATCCCCTCTACTAAATTTCATAGCCCATGCTTAGATGAATTTGATGACTTTATGGCTAGACAAGAAAGTTTTAATGCTTATGTTGCTAGAGAGTTAAGGAATAATGCTTTCGAGATTGGACGTGTGAGCGATAATATGGCTAGAGTTAAAGGTGAACTCAAACTCATTAGCAAATATACTTCTATGGTTACTAATCAAGCTGAGCAAGTACTCAAAGCTCAAAATGATTTGCTTGATGAATTAAATAATAAAAATGACTTTGCTTTTAGAGTGGCTACAAGAACTGGTAGAATGACTAAGGAACCTTTGTATCCTAAAGGCCACCCTAAGAGAATCGAACAAGATTCTCAAAGAAATAATTTAGAGGCACCTAGTTCTTCTAAAAATAAGAAAAAGAAAAACGATAGAACTTTGCATGCTTCTAGTGAACCTACCGTAGATACACCTAAGAATCCCAATAATATTTCTATTTCTGATGCTGAAACACAATCAGGTGATGAACATGAACCTAGTGATATTGTTAATGATAATGTTCATGTTGATGCTCAACCTAGCAAAAACAATGAAGTAGAGATTGAACCTGCTGTTGATCTTGATAACCCACAATCAAAGAATCAACGTTATGATAAGAGAGATTTTGTTGCTAGGAAGCACGGTAGAGAAAGAGAACCATGGATTCAGAAACCCATGCCCTTTCCTCCTAAACCATCCAAAACAAAGGATGATGAGGATTTTGAGCGCTTTGCTGAAATGATTAGACCTATTTTCTTACGTATCCGCTTAACTAATATGCTGAAAGTAAATCCTTATGTTAAGTATATGAAGGATATCATTACAAATAAAAGAAAGACACCGGAAGCTGAAATTTCCACCATGCTTGCTAATTAAACTTTTAAGGGTGGAATACCAAAGAAACTTGGAGATCCCGGGGTACCAAGTATACCATGCTCCATTAAAAGAAATTATGTTAGAACTGCTTTATGTGATCTTGGAGCCGGTGTTAGTATTATGCCTCTCTCTTTATATCGTAGACTTGAATTGAATAAGTTGACACCTACTGAAATATCTTTGCAAATGGCTGATAAATCAACTGCTATACATGTCGGTATTTGCGAAGATGTGCCTGTTGTGGTTGCAAATGTCACTATCTTAACGGACTTTGTCATTCTTCATATTCCCGAGGATGATAGTATGTCGATTATCCTTGGTAGACCTTTTTTGAATACCGCAGGGGTTGTTATTGATTGCAACAAAGGCAATGTCACTTTTCATGTTAATGGTAATGAGCATACGATACACTTTCCGAGGAAACAATCTCAAGTTCATAGCATCAATTCTATTGGAAAAGTTCCAACTATTATTATTGGAGGTTTTGAATTTCCTCTCCCTACTGTCAAGAAAAAGTATGATATTCTTATTGTTGGGGATTTTCATATCCCCATTGAGGTAACTTAGTGTTATTCGAAATTTCTCCGGTTCCGCGTTATTCAGAATGAGTTTGTTAACAAGACTTGATCAACCTTGTTAGTGGATTCATTTTGATGATCATGAGATGGATGAAACTAGAAGGCACAACCTTCTATACCCTCTTTTTACTTTCTGTTATTTAGATTAAATAGACCAAAAATAGTATTATCCGTCTGTTTTCTGAATTATCCGTGCATTAAAAAATATCCCGAAAATAAAAGTGCTCCAAATGCCCTGCAAATTTAGTATGATTTTTTATGGAATATTTGAGGATTTTAGGCACTGAAAACACTGCAGGAGGGGCGAGCACCAGGCCACGAGAGTGGAGGGCACGCCCCCCTGTCTCGTGGGCCCCTGGTGGCCCCCCTCCACTTATGCCAGCACATACACACTTCATCTTCTACCCAAAAAAAATCCCCATCCAGCTCAAGCACGAGTTCTAGCTCATTTTGCTGCGATTTTTGATCTCCTTGCTCAAAGCTCCATTCACAAAACTATAGTTTTGGGAGATTGTTGCTTGAAAATGTTAAGGAAATTTTTGAGGGGCTCTTCTGGCCAAGGCTCTTAGGAAAAACAAGCCAAAGAGAAGGAAAAAGCCAAGTATAATCTTCCTCGCTTAGCGGAAGTACGGTCGTGTGAATGGCCATGCAATGATTTCTTGAAAGAAGCTGGAATTCATGAAGATTTTTATTCTTTGATCGAGAACGCAGGCGTCACCGGTTTCATCAATGATCGGATCGATCAGTATCTCTTACCCACCAATACTTCGTGCAAAACTTTTATTATTATCCTAAGAAGTCACCGCCTGCAATATCATTTCATTTATATGATGAATTCAGAGAAATGTCTCTACGTAATTATTGCGCGGTGTGTAGGATACCTTATGAGGGAGAATTAGAGGAACCTCATCGTAAAGATGTGGATGGATTTGTTAATACAATCGCTGTAGAGGAGCCAAAGAAGGGTTCCGAGGCAAAAATCTCTAGCATACACTTTCCCGTTTTACGCTACTTTGCCATATTTGCTGATGCTTGATTGGTCGTGGAAATAATGGAAACTTTATTGTTCCTGATATTATCATTCTTCAACATGCCTTGCTTGGAGACAATAGTTTTAGTATGGGTGCCGTCGTTGCTAAATGGCTAGCCCTGAATCATACAAAAGGCCCCATATTTGGAGGTATCTAGGCTTCACATCTTTCTAGACATTTTTAGATACCCATTAGGCACCATGAGAAAGAGGAGACAAAATTGCCTCCTCACATTTTAGATTACAAGAGCATGGTAGCACACAAGTTTATTGATGACAACGAAGAGAAGACACTCTTGTATAAACTTAGATTTAATAAGAAACACATTGAGATTATTATTTTGCCTGCGCCTCTGTTGTTTGATTTGCTTGCAGAAAATTTTCTTGTCACGCCGGAAGCGGTGTACAATCACCGAGCCCAAGATTTTACTCCAGAACCTGAACCTGAGCCGGAACCTGAACTGGACCCTTATCATGCATCATCTGTCCAGTGGGATCCGGAGATGACCAGCCAGTGGTATCCTGATTACACCTCCCAGTACACTGGGGAGAGTAGCGACGGTCCTTGGTATTAGACCAACTTAGGTCAAAAGCCTAAGCTTGGGGGAGTACGTATTTCTCACCAACTTTACATTCATGTTCACACACTAGTCGTCGGTGCTCATACTCTTTCATTGTATTATCCATGCTAGTTTAATTTTCTTTTTCTAGCTTTCTTCTTGTGTGTCTGATAAACCTTAAGAAAAACCAAAAAAAATTAGTTAGTTTATTCCATGCTTGTAGTAGAATCAAAATGAAAACCCAAAAATATTTCTAGTTCTTCTTCTTACTTGTTGGGAGCTTTCCCGTGTAAATAGTTTTATTTTCTTTTCTTTCCTTTGGGGGTTGAGAAGACCATATTGAAAATGTTTAGTGGCTCTCATATGCATGATTGTTTATTTAACTTAGAGCCTATATTACTTGTCTTCTCTCTTGAGTTGAATTCTTGCATTTTCCAGCTTAGTCCAATACACGTGCACTATTATTATTACACACATCGTTCGGTCGTGCAAGTGAAAGGCAATAATGACGATATATGATGGGCTTATTGAGATGAGCAAAGCTGGTATGAACTCGACCTCTCTTATTTTTGTAAATATGATGAGTTCATCGTTTCTGAGGCAGCTTATTATGAAGTAAACATATTTGCAATGACATTTAGAGATTATAGTTGCTTGTGCCATGCTTGATTAGCTATGAGTTATAATGGTTTACCTTGCGTACCAACATGCTATTAGAATGATTATGATGTGATATGATGGGATGGTATCCTCCTTTGAATGAATTGAGTGACTCGACTTGGCACATGTTCACGCATGTAGTTGAAACAAATCAACATAGCCTTCATGATATTTATGTTCATGGTAGATTATATCCTACTCATGCTTGTACTCGGTGTAAATTAATTTTAATGCATGTTCATGACTGTTGTCGCTCTCTCAGTTGGTCGCTTCCCAGTCTTTTGCTAGCCTTCACCTGTACTAAGCGGGAATACTGCTTGTGCATCCAAACTCCTTAAACCGCAAAGTTGTTCCATATGAGTCCACTATACCTTCCTATATGCGGTATTTACCTGCCGTTCCAAGTAAATTTGTATGTGCCAAACTCCAAACCTTCAAATGAAATTCTGTTTTGTGTGCTCGAGCAGCTTTGTTTCAACTAGGGCTGTCTATATCTTCCATGCTAGGTGGGTTATTCTCAAGAGGAGTGGACTGCGCTCCTTATTCACGAGAAAGGGCCAGTAACCGGGATGCCCAGTCCCATGATCCAAAAAGATCAAAGCAAATCAAAATAATTAAACAAAACTCCCCCAGGGCTCTTGTTAGTTGGAGGCACTCGTTGTTTCGAGCAAGCCATGGATTGATGCTTGTTGGTGGTTGGGGGAGTATAAACCTTCACCATTTTGTTTGGGAAGTGCCTATAATGCATGTAGTATGGAAGATACAACCATCTCATAGTTGTTGCATTGACAGCAAAAGTATGCCGCTCAAAATGTTATTCAATCTCTATTTTAAAATCGAGCTCTGGCACCTCTACAAATCCCCGCTTCCCTCTGCGAAGGGCCTATCTATTTACTTTTATGTTGAGTTATCACCCTTCTTATTAAAAAGCACCCGCTAGAGAGCACACTGTCATTTGCATTCATTACTATTGGTTTATATTGGGTATGACTTGACTGGATCTCTTTTACCATGAATTACAATGTTTAGTCAGTCCTTGATCTTTAAAGGTGCTCTGCATTTATGTTTTGCGGTCTCAGAAAGGACTAGCGAGATACCATTTTGTTATATCATGTTATGATTGTTTTGAGAAAGGTTGTCATCCGATTTTTATTATTATGGCTCGCTAGCTGATTATGTTATTGATATGAGTAATTGTGAGACCTAAGTGTTATTGTGAGTATGGTTAGTTCATAATATCTGCGGAAACTTGAATGCTGGCTTTTCATGTTTACAACAACAAGAGCAAACAGAGTTTGTAAAAGTTCTTCTTTATCACTTTCAGTTTATCAACTGAATTGCTTGAGGACAAGCAAAGGTTTAAGCTTGGGGGAGTTGATACGTCTCCAACGTATCTACTTTTCCAAACACGTTTGCCCTTGTTTTGGACTCTAACTTGCATGATTTGAATGAAACTAACCCGGACTGACGTTGTTTTCAGCAGAACTGCCATGATGTTTGTCGGTGTCAAAATCGGCGGATCTCGGGTAGGGGGTCCCGAACTATGCGTCTAGGCGGATGGTAACAGGAGACAAGGGACACGATGTTTTACCCAGGTTCGGGCCCTCTTGATGGAGGTAAAACCCTACGTCATGCTTGATTGATATTGATATTGTGGATGTTTACAAGAGTGGATCTACCACTAGATCAAGGAGGCTAAACCCTAGAAGCTAGCCTATGGTATGATTGTAATGGTTGTTGTTGTGTCCTACGGACTAGAGCCATCCGGTTTATATAGACACCGGAGAGGGCTAGGGTTACATAGAGTCGGTTACAATGGTAGGAGATCTACATATCCGTATCGCCAAGCTTACCTTCCACGCCAAGGAAAGTCCCATCCGGACACGGGACGAAGTCTTCAATCTTCTATCTTCATAGTCTTGGAGTCCGGTCGATGATGATAGTCCGGCCGATGATAGTTCGGCTGATGATGGTAGTCCGGCTATCCGGACACCCCCTAATCCAGGACTCCCTCAGTAGCCCCTGAACCAGGCTTCAATGACGATAAGTCCGGCGCGTATATTGCTTGGCATTGCAAGGCGGGTTCCTCCTCTGAATGATAGAAGATTGTGAACACCAGGATAGTGTCCGGCTCTGCAAAATAAATTCCACATTCCACCGTAGAGAGAATAATATATACACAAGTTCAATCTGCTGATGTTTTTTGCGGCATGACGTCACGCCACTACCAAGCCATTACTTGAATCGTTTTTTACTCTACCACCTCAGCGCATTTAGCGAAGCGGTTTCCTTGGCACGTCTTGTCGAAGCAGAGATCGTGTTCCCCCTTAATCCGGGATTCTCATCAATACGGACGTGGGTAACCCAACCGCGCCATTGATGGTGACGCTTGGGGGATAAGCGAGTTTTACCAGGCCGGTGGGGGACGCGTAGACTTCGCCCGCCCATATAAGGGATAAGGATTCACCTTTTCACCTACGCCTTCTTCCTCCTTTGCTTATCCATCTCCGCGCACTCGAGCTCCAGCGCCCAAGCCCGCACATCTCGTCTCAACCTTCCCCAGTTATGTCCGGAGCGGGAGGCAAGTGGATGACCTCCTCCGTTACGGAGGAGCACATCGAAAGACTGCGCAGCGCCGGCTACCTGTCCGGCGACATCGCGCACCGGCTGCCCGACGAGGGGCAGCTCATCCCCACCCCCAGGCCCCATGAGAGGGTCGTTTTTCTTCCCCACTTCCTCCACGGACTGGGTTTTCCACTTCACCCCTTTGTCCGGGGGCTCATGTTCTACTATGGCCTGGATTTCCATGATCTGGCGCCGAACTTCATCCTCAACATCTCGGCGTTTATCGTCGTGTGCGAGGCCTTCCTCTGCATCCGGCCCCACTTCGGCTTGTGGCTCAAGACCTTCAATGTCAAGCCGAAGGTAGTGAAGGGAACTCAAGCGGAGTGCGGAGGCGCCATGTTGGGCAAGATGCCCAATGTCCTTTGGTTCGAAGGGGCCTTCGTGGAATCCGTCAAGGGGTGGCAATCGGGGTGGTTCTATATCACCGAGCCGCGCGACCCTAGTGGGCGGCGGCCCCCGAGTTCAGATCTGGTATCCCCACGCAGCTCACCTCCTGGAAAGAGAAGGGCTTGCTGTGGGGTAGTTCGGAGGAGCTGACGGGACTCCAAGCCTGTATCCAGAAGCTGGTGAAGAAGCTCAGGCTGGTTAACGTGGTCCAAGTCATGCTCGTCCGCCGGATTCTCCCATGCCAAGAGCGGGCATTCAATCTGTGGGAGTTCAATCCGGAACAGCACCAGGCGCTGAGCGGGCTCTTCGACACGACGTACGAAGGCGCCTGGAGGGTGCTATTTAAGGGCGCCGAAGCCCCCGCATCCGCGACTGAAGATCGCGGATTTCGCTCGCAGCGCCAAGCCGACGAGGTAAGTGATTCTACCCCTTTACGGGACACTTGCTTTTCATAGTTTGACTCTATGCGGGTTTTAATTTCCCCTTTTCCTTTGACAGGACTGGATGAGGAAGGCGGAGCAGATTATCTGCCCGGCTCCTATGCCAGAAAACCCAGTAGACGCCCATCTAGCGAGGCTGCTGGTTCCGGCACCGCACGTGGTGCCGGAGAAGAAGGCCAAGAAGGAGGCCACGGGTGCTCGAAAGAGTTCCCGTTTTCAGGTGTCCGACGACTCCGGGGCGGACTCCTCCCCCGAAAACGAGGAGGAGAAAGAGGACTCTCTCCCAGAGGAGGGAGAGAGGAAGAGGAAGGCTTCCCCAACAGGGGAGGCCGAAGGGTCCAAGAGGGGAAGGACTATTCCCCCGGACAGCTCCGCCAACATCAACGTTGGCGAGGAAGAATGGCCTTCAAGGGCCAGGCCTCCGGCGAGATCGTAAGTATCCGGATTCCTGAATGATTTATAATTTCTTTTTCTGCGTCACATAGTGTCATTCTGATGCCGCATGCTGCCTGTAGTCCGGCCAATGATGATCTCCCCGCTTCATCGAGCGGGTCGTTGGCTCCGTCGGATGTAGACTCCATCCCGACCGCCTCCACCCCTCGCGACACCGAGGACGCCGAGGTGGGATCCCAAGAAGGGACCCATCAGGGGGAGGCTCCGGAGGCGCCACAAGGCGTCCTCCCGGACTTTGCGCCGGACTCCATATCAGAACCCGCAGTGGTTCTGGAGTCTGGCCGGCGGCCCCTTCGCACGAAGGGCAAGACCGTGACGCCGGCGGCTTCCGTCCAACCGGAGGCGCCGGACAATTTGTTGGAGGCGCTCCACAGCGCTTCCATCGAGGAAGAACACCGCACTATTATGAGTGCGGTGATTCAGAAGGTACAGCTTGCCAAGAGCGGGCTGACCGAAGCCTGCAGTAGCCTTCTATCAGGCTTTGAGGTAAGAAGTTAAAAATATGCAATGTAATACCGCATAGACAGTAGCCCCTGATGCTCGGTTCGGTGTTCGGAAAGAAAAGCCGGACTGAGGATCTAAAAAAAAGAAGATATACGCAGGGTTGCTAAAAAATTATGTCAATATGGGTTGCAGGCTGCGCTGCTGACCTCTGCCGCACTGACTGCGGAGGTCGGTGCTTTGAAGCAGGAGCTCGAGCGGTCCGAGCAAGAGCTCGGCCGCGCCAAGAAGCAGCTCCAGGACAAAGAAGGTGAGTAACACCACTTTGAACTTGTACCTTACAGAAAAGGATTTAGGTTGCAACAAAAAATAACAAGGATAACATGGGTACTGCAGGGGCCACGAACGAGGTGGCGACCCTGAAGGAGGCCGTGTCTGCGGCCGAACGCAATGCGGCCGCGGAACGGGCAGAGCGAGAAAAGCAGGAGGCGCGGGTGGCGGTGGTTCAGCAAGAGCTCCAGGCTCTCATGGAAAAGCATGAGAGTTTGGAGCGTGACTCAAAGACTCGAGAGTCCGAGCTTGCCTCGGCTCTCGAAAGTGCCAAGACTGCCAAGGCCGATGCCCATAAGTCCCTTCAGGAGATTGAGTTGGTGAGGAAGATAGCGGCGGGTAAGGCATTTTTCATGCAAAGCAAGCATGTGAATGTAAATTACGTGTTACTTACCCGAATTCGGAGCTCTCCAGGGGCGTTTGCAGATCTGCCTCGCAGCGTGTCTGATGCCGCCGCATTCTACCGAGCCGAGGAGGGGAGCTCAACGGAGAAGGTCTTCTGGTCTCAGTATGCTGAGGCCGGCCATCCGGTGCCCCCTAGCGACCAGCTGAAGCAGCTGGTCGAGCTCCACAAGGTGGCCGAGCAGGCCATGAAGGGCCTCATAGTCCGGCTGTGGCCTGGAGAGGCCATGCCTGGGAGCTACTTCGGCCTCGTGCGACGGTTGGTGGATGCGTGCCCCTGGGTGGAGGTTATCAAGCGCTCCGCCTGTATTGAAGGTGCTCGTCGGGCCCTTGCCCGCGCAAAGGTGCATTGGGGCAAGCTGGATGCGGAGAAGCTAATCACTGACGCGCCACCAGCGGGCAAGGAATATCGTACGCCCGAGATGTACTATAAGACTGTCCTGAAGGGTGCCCGCAAGATTGCGGATGAGTGCCCCAGGGATGTAATTATTGAGTAAATTCGCAATGTGTTATCCTGTGCGCTGAAAACTTTGTTCATATGCGCTAAGCAACGCTTGTTAATTTAAAATATTACCTTCTGTGCGGCCGTTTATTAAATCTGAGAGATGGCAAGTCGTCGGCTTCAGCCCCCATGCCACGAGTGCTGGGGTGTTCGGGATAAACTTGAGCACTCTTGTTCCCATTTTTGGGTCCATCTAGGGAGGCGCTCAACACAACGAACAAGGCAACCGGACTTATAGTGCTTGAACACTCTCACTTAGCCATAGAATTCTATAATTTTAAATTTCGGCGAAGCCCCTAGTATTCGGAAGACCGAATTAGGGGCGCTATCCACGCCTTCGTCGGACATTATCCGGAACTTCGCTCGAAGCGGCGTAGGTCTTTAAGGACCCGAAAGGACCTCTCGAACAGCGACCAGTCTCTCGCCTTATCATGACAGTCAGTTTTAGCTTTCTCCACTGAGGCGTTAACCCGGCTCAACCGGGGCGCAATCGCAGTGGTTCTCCCAGTGCTACCTTAGCCGATAGAACGGAACGTAAGGTGCCAAACATGGGAGCCGGGCAAACCCAACTATTGACCCAAGACATGATTCGGAGCCGATTCATATAATGCTATAAGTTCGGGGTGCCGCACTTGTGAAAGTGTTCGGACTTTATCACACCATAATGCGGGGAACATAAGCCCCTGGTGTATTTGGCCGTACCAAAATGTACGGATGCAACATGTCGTAAATGAACATATATATATAAGGTAATGCAATTATGGGCAAAAAGTGCTGCATTTTATTCGAGAAGATCTGCTATGAGTGCGGAATGATACAAATAGTGCGGAAAGCAAGGGATTGGACGAATTAAAGGCGTCTCCCTCCAGGGGTAGGCCGCGGAATGGTGTATTTAACAAATTTAATGCTCGTAATGGAGACCACCTGAGTGTTCGTCGCGGCCTTTGTCCCTCCCTGGCTGTTGCATCATGAGTTCGGCAGGTTCGCCGCCGGACAGAGTTCTGTATAAAAAAGAGAGAAATAAAAGATAAAAAGAGCGACACACTTGGGAGCCCCTGGTGTGGTCGAACCGCACTCTGGGTCTGTTGTGGTTGTGCCTCTCCCCCTATGCCCATGGTATCTCCAGGGCGTAATTATGTACGCGGAGAGTTTGTCTTACAATTGAGCGAGGGCTGGGGTTGAGGCCGCATTGCTACGCGTGCTCGGAACGTGCCAGGTGGTCTTGGTTGATGTTGCTCCGGGCGCGTTTGGCCGTGTCCGGTCGTTTAACGGCCGGACTCGAAAATTGCCTTAAAAGGCTGCTCTGTACTTCTGCCGCGAGAGCCGCTGTATGTTCCTCCGTTCGGAGGGAGCGTTCCGTGTTTCCATTGACCGTGATGACTCCACGAGGGCCTGGCATCTTGAGCTTAAGGTATGCATAATGCGGCACCGCGTTGAATTTTGCGAACGCGGTTCGTCCGAGCAGAGCGTGATAGCCACTGCGGAACGGGACTATGTCGAAGATTAACTCCTCGCTTCGGAAATTATCCGGGGATCCGAAGACCACTTCCAGTGTGACTGAGCCTGTACAACTGGCCTCGACACCTGGTATGACGCCTTTGAAGGTTGTCTTTGTAGGTTTAATCCTTGAAGGGTCTATGCCCATCTTGCGCACTGTATCCTGATAAAGCAGGTTCAGGCTACTGCCGCCGTCCATCAGGACTCTCGTGAGGTGAAATCCATCGACGATTGGGTCTAAAACCAATGCGGCGAATCCGCCATGGCGGATACTGGTCGGATGGTCTCTTCGATCGAAAGTGATCGGGCAAGAGGACCATGGGTTGAATTTTGGGGCGACTGGCTCCATCGCGTATACGTCCCTTAGTGCACGCTTCCGCTCCCTCTTGGGATATGCGTTGCGTATATCATGTTTACCGTCCGAACTTGAGGGGGGAATCCCTTTTGTCCTCTGTTGTTCGGCGGCCGGGTCTCTTCCTCGTCATCGCTGTGTAGCCCCTTGTCATTGTTTTCGGCGATTAATTTGCCTGCCTGCTTGAATACCCAACAATCTCTGTTGGTGTGGTTAGCTGGCTTTTCGGGGGTTCCATGTATTTGACAGGAGCGGTCGAGTATTCGGTCCAAATGGACGGGCCCGGAGTGGTTCTTTTGAATGGCTTCTTCCGTTGACCGGGCTTGGAGCCTCGGAATCCGGCGTTGACTGCCGTATCCTCATTGCTGTCGCCGTTAATGCGGCGTTTGTTTTTGTTTGACGCGACCTGCCATTGCGGTCCTTGGTATCCGGACTGCCAGCGTTTTTGCTGAGGTTGTTGCTGCGAGCTAGCCAGCTATCCTCTCCCGCACAGAAGCGGGTCATGAGTGATGTGAGGGCTGCCATGGATTTCGGCTTTTCCTGTCCTAGGTGCCGGGCCAGCCACTCATCGCGGATGTTATGTTTGAAGGCAGCGAGGGCCTCTGCATCCGGACAGTCGACGATTTGATTTTTCTTTGTTAAGAACCGTGTCCAGAATTGCCTGGCCGATTCGTCTGGCTGCTGGATTATGTGGCTTAGGTCATCTGCGTCCGGTGGTCGCACATACGTGCCCTGGAAGTTGTCGAGGAATGCGGCTTCCAGGTCTTCCCAGCATCCAATTGACTCTGCGGGCAGGCTGTTAAGCCAATGCCGAGCTGGTCCTTTAAGCTTGAGCGGGAGATATTTGATGGCGTGAAGATCGTCGCCGCGGGCCATATGTATATGGAGGAGATAATCCTCAATCCAAACCGCGGGGTCTGTTGTGCCATCGTAGGATTCGATATTAACGGGTTTAAACCCTTCAGGGATTTGATGATCCATTACTTCGTCAGTGAAGCATAGTGGGTGTGCGGTGCCTCTGTATTCAGCAATATCGCGACGTAGCTCGAGAGAGCGTTGTCTGCTGTGTTCGGCCCAGCCGGAGTAGTTGTATCCGGCGCGACGGTATTCGTCGTGGGTCTTGGGGCGCCCACGTGATCCATAGATAGATCTGGATTGTCTTGCCTTGTCCTCCAATATATCCCGCAAGTCCGGCCCGTTCCCCCGTGGCTTCATGCTTTTTGAGCGATGCCGGGGTACGGTTTTGGTGGAGGGCTTGCATGCCTCTCTGTCGCGGCCACGAGGTGGTCGGTCTGCCGTATTGTGCGCTGGTGATGCAGGTTTGTACGCTTCCTCCTCTAGTCGGGGGAGCAACTTGCGTTTTGGGTAACTTTTGGAGGGGCGTTCGAGTTCATACTCTTCGGCCGCGAGGACCTCGGTCCATCTGTCGGCCAGTAGGTCTTGATCAGCTTGAAGTTGTTGCTGCTTTTTCTTTAGGCTGTTTGCCGTGGCCATTAGCCTGCGTCTGAAACGCTCTTGTTCGACGGGATCCTCAGGCACGACGAATTCGTCGTCGTCGAGGCTTGCCTCGTCTCCGGAGGGAGGTAAGTAATTATCATCCTCGACCTCTTCGTCTGCCGCCCTCTCGTGAGGGCTTGCTTCTACCTCCTCCTGCGCTGGATCGTGCTGGAGGGGGTTGTCTTCGGCACTTCCGGGGTGTTATTATCTCCTGTGCCGGAATCTCCATTCTTGTTGTGGCGGGATTTAGAGCGGCGCCGCTGACGTCGGCGCTTGGGCTGTTTCTTTAAGGAATCGGCCTCCGTTGCTTCTTCGCCGTCCCCATCTTTTGGGGTGTCCACCATGTATATGTCGTATGACGAGGTGGTCTTCCAGTGTCCTGTAGGCACTGGTTCTTGATAGTCTCCGGCATCGTCGTCCATACCGTCGATGTCTTCGGAGTCGTAGTCGAGTACGTCGGTTAGATCGTCGACGGTGGCTACGAAGTGGGTGGCGGGTGGGCTCTGAATTTCTTCGCCGTCCGCGTCCCAACCATCTTGGCCGTAGTTCGGCCAGGGCTCTCCGAATAGCGAGAGATGCTTCAGCGAATTTAAGATATCGCCGAAGGGCGAGTGCTGAAAGATGTCCGCAGCGGTGAATTCCATGATTGGCGCCCAATCGGATTCGACTGGCAGGGGCGCAGGAGGTTCGGAGTCCGGCAGGGAGTCCGGCACCTCGGAGTCATGAGCTTTATGCGGGACAAGGTAAGTGTTCGGCTCCATCGCCGTAGAAGTTGCAGCTCCCGAGGCGGTGTCCAACCATCCGTCCTCGATCTAAGCGATCGGCTCTGGACTATGGGTCGGAGCGGATTCGTGTGCGGCCTCCAAGGTGCTGTCCGGCGGCAGAGTTAGGTCGTGCCCATCGTGACAGCGCGGCACGCTCGGCTGTGGCTCAGATCCATCGAAGATCAAGTCCTCGTGGATATCGGCCGTGAAGTTTAGGCTTCCAAACCTAACCTGACGGCCAGGGGCATAGCTTTCGATCTGCTCCAGATGACCAAGTGGGTTGGCCCGCGGTGCGAAGCCGCCGAATACGAAGATCTGTCCGAGGAGAAAAGTCTCACCCAGGACTGCGTCATTGTCGATTGAAGAGGCCATCAAGCCTATCGGTGACGACACAGAGGAACTCTCAATGAAAGCACCAATGTCAGTGTCAAAACCGGCGGATCACAGGTAGGGGGTCCCGAACTGTGCGTCTAGGCGGATGGTAACAGGAGACAAGGGACACGATGTTTTACCCAGGTTCGGGCCCTCTTGATGGAGGTAAAACCCTATGTCCAGCTTGATTGATATTGATATTGTGGATGTTTACAAGAGTGGATCTACCACGAGATCAAGGAGGCTAAACCCTAGAAGCTAGCCTATGGTATGATTGTAATGGTTGTTGTTGTGTCCTACGGACTAGAGCCATCCGATTTATATAGACACCGGAGAGGGCTAGGGTTACATAGAGTCGGTAACAATGGTAGGAGATCTACATATCCGTATCGCCAAGCTTGCCTTCCACGCCAAGGAAAGTCCCATCCGGACACGGGACGAAGTCTTCAATCTTGTATCTTCATAGTCTTGGAGTCCGGTCGATGATGATAGTCCGGCCGATGATAGTTCGGCTGATGATGGTAGTCCGGCTATCCGGACACCCCCTAATCCAGGACTCCCTCAATGTTGTTTTATGTGTAGAAAATAAAATTTCTCGGAATGTCCTGAAAATCCACGGAGGCACTTTTTGGAAAATATAAAAAATATTGGCAAAAGAATCAAGACCAGGGGGCCCACACCCTATCCACGAGACAGGGGGCGCGCCCCCTCCCCCTGGGCGCGCCCCCCTATCTCGTGGTCCCCCTGGACCTCCACCGACCTCAACTCCAACTCCATATATTCATGTTCGGGGAGAAAAAAATCAGAGAAAAAGTTTCATCGTGTTTTAAGACACGGAGCCGCCGCCAAGCCCTAATCTCTCTCGGAAGGGCTGATCTGGAGTCCGTTCCGGGCTCTAGAGAGGGGGATTCGTCGCCGTCGTCATCATCAACCATCCTCCATCACCAATTTCATGATGCTCACCGCCGTGCGTGAGTAATTCCATCGTAGGCTTGCTGGACGATGATGGGTTGGATGAGATTTACCATGTAATCAAGTTAGTTTTGTTAGGGTTTGATCCCTAGTATCCACTATGTTGCTATGACTTTGCTATTCTTAATGCTTGTCACTAGGGCCCGAGTGCCATGATTTCAGATCTGAACCTATTATGTTTTCATGAATATATGTGTGTTCTTGATCCTATCTTGCAAGTCTATAGTCACCTATTATGTGGTATGATCCGACAACCCCGAAGTGACAATAATCGGGATACTTCTCGGTGATGACCGTAGTTTGACGAGTTCATGTATTCACTATGTGCTAATGCTTTGTTCCGGTTATCTATTAAAAGGATGCCTTAATATCCCTTAGTTTCCGCTAGGACCTCGCTGCCACGGGAGGGTAGGACAAAAGATGTCATGCAAGTTCTTTTCCATAATCACGTATGACTATTTACGGAATACATGCCTACATTACATTGATGAACTAGAGCTAGTTCTGTGTCACCCTATGTTATAGCTATTACATGAGGAATCGCATCCGTCATAATTATCCATCACTGATCCATTGCCTACGAGCTTTTCACATACTGTTCTTCGCTTAGTTACTTTTCCATTGCTACTGTTACAACTACTACAAAAACCCCAAAACTATTATCTTTACTTTTGCCACCGTTACCTTTATTATCATACTACTTTGCTACTAAATACCTTGCTACAGATACTAAGTTATCCAGGTGTGGTTGAATTGACAACTCAACTGCTAATACTCAAGAATATTAATTCTTTGGCTCCCCTTGTGTCGAATCAATAAATTTGGGTTGAATACTTTACCCTCGAAAGCTCTTGCGATTCCCTACACTTGTGGGTTATCATTTGTACACAAAGGAATTTAAACTAGATGAGTTAGAGAGAACCTCACTCAATTCACAATTTTAACTACAGAAGAAAACTAATCCATAAATTGAAAAGCTACAAATAAAACTTGCATCCTCAAGATGCTAAACTTGCACACGTTATAGAACAGCAAGTTTCATACAATCCTAGATGGTACCCATTGGTTAAGGTTTACTAGGAGTGATATGTACTATACCATTACAACAACACTTCAATGGTATCCTAGTATAGGGCTTACTAGATGACATCCTTGTTTAGGATTTGTACAAAAGGAATTTAAACTACATGAATCAGAGAGTACCTCACTCAATTCACATTTTTAACTACAACAGAAAACTAATCCACAAATTCAAAAGCTACAAATAAAACTTGCATCCTCAAGATGCTAAACTTGCACACATTTTACAACAAGAAGTTCCATACAAGCCCTGGAGGTACCCCCAGGTTTAAGGTTTACTATAAGTGATATGTATGTACAATTATAACTACACTTGAATTAAACTTGCACACATTTTACAACAGAAAAAAGATTGATATTAACCTTGATGACATCCTGGTTTAGGGTTTGTACAAAAGGAATTTAAACTACATGACTTAGAGAGTACCTCACTCAATTCACAGATTTCACTATAGAAAGAAACTAATCCATAAATTCAAAAGATACAAATAAAAGTTGCATCCTCAAGATGCTAAACTTGCTTACATTTTACAATAGCAAGTTTAATACAAGCCTTGATGGTACCACTGGGTTAAGGTTCACTAGAAGTGATATGTACTGTACAAATGTAACTACACTTGAATTACAGAGTAACTCAATCAAACTCACAATTATAACTGCACTGCATTAAGTTTTGATATATAATTCAAAAAGACCAACTAAGTACAGCTATAAGAAAAATACCAAACACTTTCAAAACAGAAAGGATGTACTAGCAAGGGTCTACCTAGAAAAACTAAATATTGCATTCTCACTATAGCAAGTAAAAATATGCATGAGCATGACTATAAGTGCAACTATAGGAACAACAATAAACATAATTCAAAAATTCAAAAATTATAAGCGTAAAAAACATCAAAACATAAAAAACACCTTGAGAAGAGAAATGATGTATTAGCAAGGTCCTACCTAGATCTAACTATAGCACGCAATAGTGCAAAGTAAAATTTCATGAACATGATTATAAAATACAGCTATAAGAACAGCAAGAACCTATTTCACATATTCAAAAAATTACAAAAACTGAAAACCCCAGAAACATGAAAAACACTAACAAAAAGACAAAGGATGTACTTGCAAATACCTAGCTAGGCCTAACTAGAGCATTCTCAATATTGCAAAAAGAAAAATGCATGAACATGATTGTAATTAAACATATAAGAACAACAAAAACTTATTTTATGTATTTAATTAGTAAAAGTGAAAAAATGCATATTAACCATGATGATACATGCATATAAACCTGTTTCACCAATATTGCAAGCACATACACTATTATCTACAAAAAAGAAAAAAAAGAAAACTAATAATTAATACCACTCACCATCCTCTTGAAGCAATCCTCATCAAGGATAACACCAAAAACTTGAGGAACTGCTTCAGCTGGCACAGGCATGCAAGGAGCACCCGGACAACGACATACGGGGCAAACCATAGCTACAAAAAAACTAGGTTATATAAACAGCAAAATTTATATAATTACACAATTTTAGATCTACCATCTTTCACACATTATATCTGTAATTACAAAACAGGGTTATAAGAAAAGTTTGACAACCTACAAATGCACAAAAACCTAAGAAAGAAACCTCGATAAATGAATTCCTGACCTAGATAGATATCTTCAAGGAAGAGAAATAGAAAAGCCCTCACTAAAATTCATACTACAACCAAAACTTGCACAAATTGCTCAACAGCAAGTGGAATAGTATCACGTTCAGATACAAAAATAAAAACGTAGTTTAAAGGTTGAAAACATTCACCAGCACCATTCATAAGAAAACTGCACATATCACACATAAGCAAAGCATATAGAAAAAAATCTGTTTAACATGATATTAAAAATGACCCTAATTATGAATATATATATATAGGGAAAATCCATCCTACCACCCGGTGGTAGTTACCCCACATATCTCATATACTACCATGTGGTACTATATATACTATTTTATTATTTAAATATGTTCATATACTATATCTAAGATATTTCAAAGCAATTTACATGAAAAAATTGCATATGAATCCATAGTTTTTGTTATATTTGTGAAATACGTACGTATTTGTACGTAAAAAAGAGGATACTCAAAATATGATACATACTACCTAAATATTAGTATATATACTACCTAAACATTGTTATATACTACATACTACATGTACATACTCTCGGTTTCGACAGATACCACATACAACATACAAAACGCAAGCGGTGGTAACTACCACTGCTTGTATATATATATCACACTATTAAAGCAAGACAATATATTACATGCATTAGTTATGAATCTTAAAATCAACCTAATTTACAAGACCACCCTTTGCAAATTGCACATGGGAACTCTAAGCAAAATGTAAAGATGAATTTAACAACATATGTACAAAATGATAAAGTAGAAAATCCTACCAAATTTACGTAAATACACAACAGGACATAAAAAAGTTGCACAAACTAGATAAATTTTGATTAACTTGTTACAAGATATAGGAACTTATATTCTAATTATAGCAGAATATATAAGAGATAAAGAGCAAGTCTCTGAAAATGAATTCCTACTGCAGATACATATGATCAATAGAACTGAAACTACAAGAAGTACAAACAAACCTCCCTAAAATTCATCAATACTCATGCTTACATTCGAAATAAATACAAGTAATACTCCTACTACCCCCAAAAATACAAATCAAAAATTAAAACACTGTAGGACCTTGAAGTATGTCTAGAGGGGGGGGGATTAGACTACTTGACCAATTAAAACTTAACCTTTTCCCAATTTTAGACTTTGGCAGATTTTAGCTTATCTTGCACAAGTCAAGCAATCTTCACACAATTCGAGCAAGCATGCAAAGAGTATATGAGCAGCGGAAATTAAAGCATGCAACTTGCAAGAATGTAAAGGGAAGGGTTTGGAGGATTCAAACGCAATTGGAGGAAAGGATGTTGTTGTCGTGGTTCCGATAGGTGGTGCTATCGTACATCCACGTTGATGGAGACTTCCACCCACGAAGGGTAACGGTTGCGCGAGTCCACGGAGGGCTCCACCCACGAGAAGCAACCTTGTCTATCCCACCATGACCGTCGCCCACGAAGGACTTGCCTCACTAGCGGTAGATCTTCACGAAGTAGGCGATCTCCTTGCCCTTACAAACTCCTTGGTTCAACTCCACAATCTTGTCGGAGGCTCCCAAGTGACACCTAGCCAATCTAGGAGACACCACTCTCCAAGAAGTAACAAATGGTGTGTTGGTGATGAACTCCTTGCTCTTGTGCTTCAAATGATAGTCTCCCCAACACTCAACTCTCTCTCATAGGATTTGGATCTGGTGGAAAGAAGATTTGAGTGGAAAGCAACTTGGGGAAGGCTAGAGATCAAGATTCATATGGTAGGAATGGAATATCTTGGCCTCAACACATAAGTAGGTGGTTCTCTCTCAGAACTGGTAAGTTGGAAGTGTTGGTTTGTTCTGATGGCTCTCTTCACGAATGAAGAGGAGGTGGAGGGGTATATATAGCCTCCACACAAAATCTAACCGTTACACATAATTTACCAAACTCGGTGGGACCGAATCAACAAACTTGGTCGGACCGATTTAGTAAACCTAGTGACCGTTAGTGATTTCCGGTGGGACCGACATGCAACTCGGTAGGACCGATATGGTTAGGGTTAGGGCATAACGTAATCTCGGTGAGACCGATTACACAAACTCGGTGAGACCGATTTTGGTAATTAGCTAACCAGAGAGTTGGTCAGGTAAACTCGGTGGGACCGATTAGCTCTTTTCGGTGAGACCGAAATGTTACGAAAGGGAAACAGAGAGTTTACATTGCAATCTCGGTGGGACCAATCGCTCACTTCGGTTAGACCGAAACGTTACGAAGGGAAACAAAGAGATTACAATCCCATCTCGGTGAGACCGAGATCCCTATCGGTGAGACCGATTTGCCTAGGGTTTGTGGCAATGGCTATGACATTTGAACTCGGTGGCGCCGGATAGAGAGAATCGGTAGGACCGATTTTGACTTTGGGTTTAGGTCATATGTGGATGTGCGAAAATAGTTAAGGGTTTTTGGAGCATATCACTAAGCACTTGAAGCAAGAGGCTCATTAAGCAACACCTCATCCCTCCTTGATAGTATTGGCTTTTCCTATAGACTCAATGTGATTTTGGATCACTAAAATGTAAAATGTAGAGTCTTGAGCTTTTGAGCTTGAGCCAATCCTTTGTCCTTAATATTTTGGGGGATCCACTTTCATCATCCATGCCATGCCATTCATTGAGCTTTCCTGGAATATTTGTCTTGGAATAGCATTAGCTCAATGAGCTATATGTTGTTATGAATTACCAAAACCTCCTAGGGATAGTTGCACCTTCAAACACCTAACCAGACGAAATAAAGACCAAATCTGAAGCATCATATACAAAATAGAACACTAGGCACCTAATCGTACTACCACTAAACAACAAGAACCCTACACTGGTCACCTAATCAGTCGAACATTAGAACAGATCTAAAGAATACAGAAACACATACCAAAGAGCATCACAAACAAGAAAACCTAAAACATTACTAAGAACCCTACCACTAAACAACAAGGACCCTACACTGGTCACCTAATCAGTGAAAACATTAGAACAGATCTGAAAGAAAACATAAACACAAACCAAAGAGCATCAGAAACAAGAAATCCCAAAAAACATTAGAAAGAGGGGATTCAAGAGAGTGAGAAAATACCTGGAAAAGGAGCAGATGCGCCAAAGTAAATACCTGAACCAAGAAAATCCTCCAGTTATGGATCCTGAATAGCACAACAGCAACAAACAAAAAGAAAAACCGCATGAGTAACTTCAAAACCTAGAGCATATCTAGCAAGAAAGAGAGGAGAGAGGAGAAATGAGCAGCAGATGAACAGGCCGACGAACCCTAGCTCTAAGGAAGAAGAGGAGAAGACAGGAACCGGAGAGAGACTGAGAGCCCGAGGGGGAAAGTGACTGAGAAGATTCCAGAGAGCTAAGGGAGAGCCGGCCGACGCTCGGGATTCGAGAAGCAGGCTGGGCGCTGGGCTCCAAGTCTGTTAACGGGCGCGCAAAAAAATAACAGGCACCCGCGAGGCTGAGCAAGCCCATTCAGCAAAATCGACTGACGCGGAACAAGACTCAGTCGATTTCACCTAGGCCCAGCTCACCACCAAAAACAAAACAGAAAAAAAAACCACAAATCTCAAACCACAAATCCAACGGTCAAAAATTCGACTGACCCAAAATCTAAAAATCAGCCGACTAAAAAGTAGCTAAAGTGGGTAAAAATAGTTGGCCCTCTTTGTACTGGCCCGCCCAGGTTTGGGGCCGTAGCTCCGCCACTGCCCACTATCTCAGCCGTTCATGTTCTATCGGATGTGTGCCACTAACAGTGTTGCAGCAGAGGCTAACAGTGCTATTTGGCCGAATGGTTTGACCCTCAAGTGCGTACAGTACCTTTATAGGCTAGCCAATACTTTCTGCTATCTACAGCTGTTCGCTGCTGCATCTGCATGTCATGCACGTCTCGTTTTGGGGTTCTTCATGCATATAGGTGCATAGGTAGCATGCTACTGTTGCGGACAGGTGCATCACACCATGTCTCTGTAGTCCACTCACCTTTCAACTCTAGAATTATGTAGAATAGCTCAACGTCTCTCTCCCCTGAAACTTTGCATGACCTCTCTTTCTCTCTTGGCGGATGTGTTTTGCTCCTCGCACATGACGGATGGTAAGAGCATGGTTAATAGTATAGCCAACTGTTGGCTATAAGGCAGTGTCATGTCATCTACAGCCCATCTTATAGTCAACATGTATAATAGTAGATCAAAAGAGTGTATTACTTTTTTTTATTATGTGGCCCACCTTTCATTCTCATAAAGTGCCTAGGAGCACGTGCTAGAGCTGGTTCTTCACGAAGAGCCCGTTTACTTTCTCTCTCTTCTTCTTTTTCCTCCAACTAAGCAGAAATATACTAGTTTATTCCTTATAGCCCGCTGACTCATGAAAAAGATTTGCAGAGGCCGGTCTTCAGGTCGATCTGAATCCAACCCGCCCAACTAGCTCGGGGATCTGTGCTGTAAGATGTATTGCGATTTACTGCCTCACCTGAATGACCGTATATCACCGTATTTAAAGGAAAGCCCATGTGTGATGGGACATGTTGCAGAGGCAGTATTTACTGCCCGCCTGAAGGAGGCACCCGATGCAACATCTCTCTTAGCAGTGCATCAGTTTGGTAATTGTTTTCTTAAAGTAAGTACGTAATTAGGGCATCTACAACGCGGCGCTAAGGATCTTAACCCTGGCCGTTTCGCTAATCCAGAGAATATTTCCTGGCGCCTTTCAGGCAGCGGTGTCAACTCTGGCAGCGGACGCTTCAGTTCATTAGTAGTTGATTTGACCTGAGATTGTTAGCGCCTTACGCGTTGGAGGTTGAGACGCTTATGCAAACGCTAGACAATATCTTTTTTATTTTTAATCCTTAAGCGTGTACAGAAGTGGCTATGCAATGGAGATGCCCTTAATTGCTACAATTTTATGATTACTTTAGGAAAATCAAAGAAAATGTGCTGATGGTATAGACACATAACATGGCCCCAAAAAATCAAAGGTACCCGATGCAATACCCCCCTTAGCATTGTGTCAGTTTGGTAATTTTTTTGTTATTCTTACATCCAAAATACTTACATGTTAAATGTAATAGCGTCTTATATTATGAGATAGAGGGAGTAGTTAATTGCATACTAATTTGATAATTAGTTTTGGAAATGAAAGAAACACACAAATTGTAAGGCATTTGGACGAGCTCTGTGAGAGGTTGTCTTTTTGGAAAACAATACATAGAAAAAATCATGTTTCAAATTTCAAAAGAATTCTTAAAAATTATACACATTCGTTTGGATGTATTCTACATATGTGTAAAGTTTGACGAGAGCTACACAAAAACACAAGTTCATGAATTCTTAATAAGGAACAACACGTATATGGTTCACCATTTTCAAATCATGATTATTTCTTTTTTGTGTATCTCTCATCATAATGTATATAATCTTTAAATTTTATACACATATGGTATACAACCATATGAACATGTGTGATAAATATATTTTTTTGAAACTAAAAAATGCTAAATTTTGATTTCTTTTCAAATAAAAAAATCTCCATGGAGCTCGTCCTCCATTTAGCATTTTGGGTTGACTGTACATATACGTAAGATTGCCGGGAAAATAAAAGGAGGCACCCGATACGGTATTCCTCTTGGCTTTGCATCTGCTACGTATTTTTTTTCTTTTTAAAATGTACTCCCTCCGTCCCAAAATAAGTGTCTCAACATTAGTATAACTTTAGTGCAAAGTTGTACTCCCTCAATTCCACAATGTAGTGCGCCCAGGTTTTCTAAGATCTAAATTTGACGAAAATTTTAACCAACGAGACCGACTGCGGCGGGAGCAAAAAATATATCACATAATTCGTATTTTCGATATAAATTCAGTGATATATTTTTTGATCCCATCGCAATCGGTCTCATTGGTTAAATATATGGTCAAACTTAGATCTCGAGAAACGCGGGCACACTACATTGCGAAATGGAGGAAGTAATAATGTTGAGACACTTATTTTGAGACCAAGGAAATGGTTAAGTGTATTATTAATTTGATGATTAGTTTTGAAGAATCAAATAAACTCATCGCTGATACACAGTCCATCACATTGCTCAGGATAATACATGGAACAGGCAATGATGCGGTGGCTGAATAGAAAATTCATACTACCTCTCTCTCAATTTACAGGGCGTGCACATACCCCTAGGTTGTCTATTTTACCAACCTAATACAAGTCATATATTACAAAAAATATACCAATATAAACTTCAGATGTTCTATTTTCAAAAGATATAATTTTTGTGTTATATAGTTTATATTAGGGTGGTCAAATTGACAACCTAGGTATACGCATAGGACTTGTAAACTGAGACGGAGGCAGTACTTTTCTTGTGCCTGCGCCGGCTACGCATTGAATTCACAGTACATTGATTTTGAATGGTCAAGTCAATGGAACAGGCAATGTGCAACTCCTTATACTATGATGGAACTATTCATGCAGATGTATAATTAGCCCGTATACTTGCAAAAAGCCTGACAGGAGCGAATCCTGAGGCCATACCCACGAGGGGGATAAAGAGCTACCTGGTCCTCGGCCGCTGCAACGCCGCACTCGCTGACTCAGCTTTATTGTACTTGCTCTAAGACAAAGGAGGAAGAACCCAGAGTGTTGCGTGATGGAATCCAGGGTCGATGGTGGACAAAAGCATGCGGGGCTAGTCTGACGGCACATCATGTCATGTAGAGTATCCCTACTACTACTAGTATGCCAACAAATATTCTAAATTTCATAGGACTCACGTCAGACTATTAAGGGCTGAGCGGCAGGCACAACTGTTAATTTTGTTCCCGTGCACACATCCACATGCCCACATTGAACGCTCAGGATGGTGAGTACCGTGTAGCTCGGGCTACAAAAAACTGCTCTCTAAAACTTTTTATCTAAGTCGAGTTTGACAGAGATGATATACAACATTTGGATAGTAATATTAGTTTCCATCATCGATTTATAATCAAAGACAACAGAAACAAATACTATGACGCATAATAAACATGTACTCTCTCTAACCGAGAATACACAAAAACCTTGAACTGAGGTGCTAGGCACCACTTTATTGCAGGATCCAAACAAAAAAAAAATTACTACTACAGAGTTAAATTTTCTCGCAGATGAAGTCAGTCGTCTGTGGGTAACAGCCATATGGGTGGACGTGGCGGTGGCAGCGCACAACCATTTTTATGTCTAAAAGGACGTTGCACTTCTTCAGTCCCTTTCTCCAGGTTGAAAACGTGCAGGTAATTCTCCTCGGCAGCGATGTTGTTCAGAAAGTAGATACAGTTGCTAGACAAACCATGTTCACTGGCCGAACATGACGCTCCAAAGTTGGAAGCTCCGATACTGTCTCCACCCAAGAGGAACACCCTATCACCAATCATGTCCACCTTGCACCATTCTGGCGTCGAGAAATCCATCTTATACACGTTGACCTTGTCGATTTTGTGCACGTTGTGTCCAAGAAAGAGAACGAACACCATAAAGAGGTCACCACATGATTCAACCAAGTAAGTGGAAGAAAACGGCATGGTGGCGGGCAGTTCAACCATATCAACTTCAAACTCGGTGAGGCTGAGCTCAGGGCTAAACTCCACCACTCCGAGGGCGTGTCCCGTGAACGTGTAGTAGACCTTTCCCCCAACAGCAGCAATACCTTTAAGTTTGGCCATATGTATCTGCCTGGGATTGTCATCTGCGAGGAACATGGTGAGCTCGTAGTTGTAAGAGTCCCATTGGCTTCCTCCGATTCGGCACACCAACAGATTAGACTTGTCAAGATCAAGTACCAGAACGGTGCAAGATGTGGCATTAGGCTTGTCAGAGAGCAGGCACTTGCACCTCCTGGGGAAATCGTGGTTGGGGGATGGAAGGCTGATCCTTTGGCCGTCCTGAGGTCGCCAAAGGAACGTGTGCAGGGAAGCAGGGTCCAGCGCGAGCACCCAGCCCTGTGGAGACTCGAAGCACCTGTAGTCCTTGAGTTCATGGATTGCTGCGGTGTTCAGGGCCTGGTTGGAGATGCTGAACCGCGTCTGGCAGTCATCTGTACGGTTCCCAAGATCATGCACAAGCAATGGGAAGGGGCCTTCCATCTGCTGCAGGCTTGGAATTTCCACAAAGTATTGTGGCGGTAGTATTCAACAACAGACGGCAAAAAAGACTCAACTCCGTGATCTCTGTTTGCGCCTTGGCCCCCTTTATTTATAGCGATGGATGTCCTCCTTGGTGACCTCTGTCGTCCCGGAATCGGGCTCCTAACTCCGCTGCTAGTACGTCAAATTGGTCTCCGTCCAGGAATCGGTCTCTCAACTCTTGCACTATAACGATAAGCACATGCAAACCTAGCTGCTATGTCACGGGGCAAGCTAGAAAAATCGAGATTTTTTTGGTGCTTAGGGCATCTCCAACGACAACCCGTAAGTTTCCTTCCATATCCACCCGTGGACACGGGTCCAGTCGGTAGACACGGATGCAGGAGGACGCCAAGCCGCATATATTTTGACAACAAAACTCGAACCAACCGGATGAAATTCGATCAAACCGGGTGAAATTTGATATAAACACGGCGGATTTCACTGAAACTAGGATAATTTGTACATAAAAACGGACGATATTTCGTCCGGTGATCAAAAAACCTTAAAATAAAACTCTAAACTAGCCGACTGGACCCGTGTAGGGGTGGGCTGGCCGGCGGCTCCTCCTCCATCATTGACGTCCGACCCGGCGTCATCGTCGTCGTCGGGCTTCTTGCAACGAAAGGTGGTGGCATCACGGCAGGGCTTCCCGGCGGGCCTGACGCTCGCGGATAATCCTCTCCGCTTCCTCCTGCATCATGCGCAGTTCGGCCGCGGTCACCAAGGACATGGGCTGGGGAGAGGGGGGCGGTCGTTGGAGGAGGCATTGGTGGCGGTGTCGATCTTGGTGAGGGATCATTCCTCGCCGTACCTGGCCATCTCCCATCAAGGCGGCGGAGACGGTGCTTAGCCGTCTCGGACGTCGTCACCGACTGGTCTAGGGCCTAGGCGTAAGCCAGGTCCGGGTCCGCCGCGATGTCTGGCTGGGGCACGTCCGAGTTCGCGAACTTTGTCCTGCGCACGGCGTTGCTACTGTCCCGCCGGTGCTGCTCCCGGTCGGCGTACTCCTGCGCCATCATGACGCTCCGGGAGGACGAACAACTGCCGCTGATGCTGCTGCTGCCGCCGCTGCTGAGGTACTGAAGAATGAGGCCGCGACCTTGGGTAGGGGCGGTCGTGCGCGGTGCTCCTCCTTGGCGAAGCACCGGGGCAACGGCAAGCGGCGCTCCTCCTTCACAACCCACTAGGGCAGCGGCGAGAGGCGCTCCTCCTTGACGTGCGTGGCGGCGGCAAGAGCCGCTCTTCCTTCACGCGACGTCCGATTTGAACGTCGCGGCTGCACGGCAGGGGAGAGCATGGAGGGGATGCCGATTCCGGCTTCACGGGTAGGAGCGCCCCTGATGGCGGAGTCGGGCCTTTGATGTGGACGATGGAGCATCAGCTCCTCGAACTCCATGTCGGTGGCAGCATAGACCTGGCCCGGCACCGCTGACGCAAACTGCGGCGGCGGTGGCTGCTGGTCCTCCTCGTCGCCGGAGGAGATGACGATCTCCACTCGCATCGAGGAGCCACCAGCCGATGAGGACGATGGCCCCGGAGTTCGACGGCGCTGTCGCCACAATCCAACATATCTCACCCCGGAACCGCCTGCCGGCGCCGACGCCCAGGACTTGCCCATCGTCCGAGCTGTGGAGGGAGATGGGCGGGGAGAGGGGAGGAGGAGGAGGAGGAGCTGATGTGGCCGCCGCCGGAGCGCGGTTTATATAGTCGCGGCCAGGCCATGCGAAGGGACGGCCAGCCGATTCAATGCTGAGAAGCGGCCGGAGTTGATTCCTCAGGAACTTGAGTCTGCATTGAAGCGGCGGCTGCCGAGAGGTCACGTCGCTCAGCGCCGTCCTCCCTCGCTCCAGTCACAGCATTAATGCCAGTCTCCGCCTGCTGTGGGCCGGTATGAATGTGACGCGTTAAGTGGGCGTGCATCGGAAGGAAATCACAGAAGGGGCGGGTGATGGTTTTTTGATGGGTCAGGGCTATCAGAAGCGGGCTTGGGATCGGTTCAGACTCCCCCAAATCTCCCCCATATTTGTCTTCGGTTTGCGAAAGAAAACACATTTAGACCGCGTTGCGGACCGATATAGAACCGCGTTGAATGGTTTTCGCGGTCCGGACAGTTGCATGAGGTTTGATGGTCGGTGTTGAAGATGCCCTTACCACCATCAATACGAATCTCTATCAGATTCCTCTACTGTTGTCCCCCCTCCCCGAATGCTGATTTGCCTCCCCTGCCCACAGCCGCCCTCTCCTAGTCTCCTTTGTCGTCCACGATGATTTGAAGCTTCTTCCGTTTCCTTTTTTTCATTCTGATAAGGTTCGGGTAGACCTACCCTATTGGTTCGGTCAAGAGTTCAAGTTTGGTTCCCTTCAAGTTCTTATAAGATTTATTATACCAGTCGGTTGGTCGGTTCTCTTGCAAAACAAGGATCAAAATTACGTTTGTCGGTTCTAAGAATTAACTTGATTTTTAATGCAAAATAAGGGAGGTACACTAAACGTGAGCAAAAGGGCTACTTAGGACGGGGCGGCTTCCCGACTGTCTACTACAACAAGGTTTGCCCTGCTTCGGCGAGGGAGGGGCAATGACAGCGGCGCTCCTTCGGCTCGCTTCAGTGCTTGTAGTCGTCGCTAGGTGGTCTACGGATCTGGATGTAATTTTTATTATTTCTAGTTTTTGTTATACTACCATGATTGAAGATGAACAGATTGGAAGTTTTTCCCGCAAAAAAAAAAGAACGGGGCGGCCCCAAGTCCCTCTTCGACTCCCCTTTTGCCTACTTTCCCCCCTTGCCAATTTACTCGATGTATATTATATTTGAGTCAAATGCACCACTGGTGCTAGAACTTGGCACAAATGATCACTTTAGTGCTAGAACTTGTGGTGTATATATAAGTGGTTCAAGAACTTGGCTTGATGGTGCAAATACAGTATTGCATACGCCTGCGACGCTGACTAGGCGTGCCAGCATGGCGGGACCCATTGTCAGTGGCAAAAAGGGAATGCAGGATGTGCGGCCTATTTTTGTTTTGCGAGAAGCCCCTCAATAATTGTTTTCTCTTATGAAAAAGTACAGAAAATCAATTGGTCCGCCGGAGGTTCAAACCAGCGCGACCTGTGGACTGGCAGCCCACCTAGACAGCCTTGTTGTCACGTGAGACATATTCTTTATATATTTTGACTGAACAATTTTAGTCTCAAAAATCAGTGCATGCTCGGTCATTCGAAGCAGGAACCTTAGGGTAAAATAATTGCTTGGCCATACCACCACAACAGACAAGGTCACTTATTTGTGATGTCTAATTACACTTTATGAATATAACATAACGTGATCGTGTGACTAAACTGAATTGCAGCCAGTGAAACCATTTTAATCATTTTAGTTTTTTGCATCTTTAAATTTGATTAAAAATGTAAATTAGAATTATGTGCTATAAATAATATGCATATAAATAATATAAAAACATTAAAAATGTTCATATAACATAAAAAACAAATCCACCTACTAATTTAACAAAAATCCATATAATTAAGTTAGTGCCCATGGATACAACTCCAACTGAAGAGGAAACATATTTATGCAGTATAATTACACTTTATGACTATAATGGAAAACAATCGTGTGGTTCATGTGTTTTAATATCATATTCACGTAGTATACAAAAGTGATCATGTCTTAAGAAAATTTTAGGTTGTTTTAAGAAGAATTCACGTGTTTTAGTAAAAAAATCTAAAAATATTATTTATGTACTTTTAAATAAATGTAAAATAAGTATGAAAAAATAAATATGCGCCTAGTATGCCATCAGATTGCAGAATCTGAAACTTGTACTATTGAAATCTTATAAACAGATTTTATAATTAATAAATATTTTAAATTGTATGAATATGTTTTAAAATAATACATGAACTACTTTTTAAATGACATGAATTGTTTAAATTATGCAAAGGTAATTATTCTTTGGACGACCTGTGTTGGGGTGGTATATGCCTGGCTATGTAACCTGCTGTATTTTGTTTTGGGGACTAACATTTCTTAATTTATACGGTTAAACCTAAATAAAGTATATAAAGCCTATATAGCTATACTGACATCAAATCTAAATTGGTGCGCTAGCAAGCCACCGGCGCACGTGACCTACCTATAGGTCACGAGTTCGAACGACTTGCTTTTTTCTTTTATGTACAGTTTCTCTTGAGGGACTTATTCGTGAGAAAAATAATATCAAGAGGCTTTTTGCAAAAGACAAGCCACACGCTCTGCCCTCCCCTTTCTGTCACTGACAGCAAGCCCTACGCCAAGCTGGTGCGCCGTGGGTGTGTATAACACCGTATTTGCACCGTCAAGCCAAGTTCTTGAACCACTTATATGTACACCACAAGTTCTGGCACTAAACTAAATTTTTGTGCCAAGTTTTAGCATTAGTGGTGTAATTGACTCACTATATTTTCCCGACATTTCTACAAGCTTCGCATCTTGTGGTTTTTCGCCGTTTTTGTTTCACATTCATGTTGCCAGAGTTTTGCAGCATCTACACACAACCTGCAAAACCCAGCAAAGAATCTAGCACGACGGAGAGGTCAACCATCGGTTGTGGGATATATGGTGTCGTTTGAAAGGTGGTCACCAAAGACAAGGATGGGAATTTGTCGGGAGTTTGGTGGCTTTGGACTCTCAAGATGAGTTACAAGACAACAAGCACTTGGGGGACCCGGTGCTTCAGTTACTCGGTGTGCAAATGATCTGCAACTATCAAAGGTGATGAAGCCTACCGTGAGAATCTCCATAGCATGGAAGATATCCACCGAGACATCAACTAGCATCATGTGCACCGGTGAGGAAACCCGAAGCTCCTATTCTTGTTCTATGCATTGCTATGGGACCGAGCTACCCCTCAGCGGCACCACCTCCTAAGAGAGAGTTCATCACGGACCAGAAAACGTTCCGTGTGGGGACCTACCAATGAAGATTTGGTGAAACCAGTCTCGGGCTATCGACACTCACCAGTGGTGCGGACATGGTCTATGTTTACGTGAGAGCTATGAAGAGATGGTAGAGAGACTACAAAATGGGAACGACACACCATGCCATCAATAACCCCACCACTACTAGGAAAAGGGCTATAGATAGGATTGCTACTAATGGCGCACCAGATAAGTAGTGTGCCACTACTATATATTAATGGCGCACCGGTCGGTGATGCGCCATTAATGTGGAAGACACTAATGGCGCACCGGACACACGGTGCGCCACTAGTATTAATTTTTTTCCATGTTTCCATACATACTAATGGCGCATGAGGTCGAAGTGCGCCATTACTAGTTCTAACTAGTAATGGCGCACCGTGCAGACAGTGCGCCATTAGTATATATATATATATATATATATATATATATTACTTTTTTGCAAAACTCCTAATGGCGCACTTTTCCACAGTGCGCCATTAGTATATATATATATTTTTTTTATTTTTAATTTTTCTACAAAACTACTAATGGCGCACCATTTGCAGGTGCGCCATTAGTAACTAGGGTTACTAATGGCGCATTTGCTGGTGGTGCGCCATTAGTAACCTGGGATCAACAAGATATTTTGGACAGCCTACCTACCCACTCACTTTCCCCACTTCATTCTCTCCACCTCCTTCTCCAAGCTTGTCTCGGCTGCCTCCTCCTTCTCACCTCATTTGCACCATAGATTCATCAAAATTAAGTAGTGAAATTACCTTTTTTTGATAGGTAAGTAAGGGGAAAGCTATCTTCATGATGTAGATCTACTTTTTTTCTCCCTAGCTCGCTCCAACAACGTGCACATGCACTTTTTGTGGCCTAGCTAGATCTATGTATGTATATGGTGTTGCATGTGTTTGTGGTGTTGCATATATGTTTGTGTTTGCAGGTACCGGTATTTGAAATGCGATAGTTGCCAATATTTTGCCGGAATATTGATTCATTTCCGTTTCGGCGAGAATTTTGGCACTATGCATTCTTTTTGGTCCTATTTTTAGGGAAGGTCATGCCAAATTTTTTCTTAGTTCTAAAGTATCGTTTTTCTCTACCCCGCAGGCCACCATGGTCCGCACGATGACCGAAGGCATCGTGAATAGGTTTTTGAGCTCCGCGAAGGCCGAGATGCTTCAAAAGAACGAGACGGAGATAAGATGTCCGTGTCGAAGATGCAAGCTGAAGAGCCTTATTGCGGACCCGGATTCCCGGCAGGTGCGGGACCACCTGCTCTTGCGTGGTTTCATGGATGGCTATCGGTGGCAAGGTGATGAAGATGACTATGAAGTCGTCCATGGGGGCAGGGCAAGAAATGAGGAAGGGCAACAAGACAAGTACCACCGCGGCGAGGGCGGGCGAGAAGACGAAGAATCTCCAGGACATGATCCCGGCGGTGATGCTGTACACAGTCATCATGTAGAAGATGTCGTACATGATGATGAGGAAGATCAAGACGAAGGGCATGATCATGAAGATGAAGATGCCGGAGCAGACGACGATGGAGGCTGGGTGCAGGACCCTCATATTCAAGAGCTGCTTCTCAAGCAGACGGATAACGCAAGAGCTGCCGCCCGAGAGAAAGCCAAGCTGGATCAACTGGAGATAGACGCGGTTACTCCATTGTATGAAGGATGCAGGCCCGAGGATACCCGCCTGAAAGTAACGCTCATGGCTCTGGAGATGAAGGTAAAACACAAAATGACCGACGCATGCTTCGACGAGAACATGTCATTCTGGCATGAACGTCTTCCCAAGGGGAACAAGTGCCCGACCAGTTTCGAGGAGGCGAAGAAAATCGTGTGTCCTTTGGATTTACCGCACGTGAAATACCATGTGTGCATGAACAATTGCATCATTTATAGGGACGAGCATGCGGAGTCTACCATATGTCCGGTGTGCGGCGTCACTCGATACAAGAAGAGGAAGAAAGCTCCTCGAAAATCGGTGTGGTACTTTCCGATCACTCCTCGTCTGCAGCGGTATTTCGTGGACCCTAAGGTAGCAAAGCTCCTGGGTTGCACGCAGATAGGAAGGAGAAGAAGCGGGAAGATGACAGAAATAATCCGGAGATAAATAAAAAAGACAAGATGCTGAGTCACCCTAAGGATCCGAGCCAGTGGCAAGCGTTGAACTTCGAATACCCAGAATTTGGGAAGGATCCAAGGAACATCGTGCTGGGCGCGAGCACCGATGGAGTCAATCCGTTTGGCAGCCAGAGAAGCACACATAGCACCTGGCCTGTGTTTGTGTGGATGTACAACCTTCCCCCCTGGTTGTGCATGAAGAGGAAGTACATTCACATGAGTATGCTAATTGAAGGGCCGAAACAACCAGGGAACGACATCAATCTGTATCTGGGGCTACTGAAGGAGGAGCTAGACACGCTGTGGAAAACGCCAGCCAATACGTGGGACGCCGCAGAGAAAGAATATTTCCCTATGAGAGCCGCACTGCTCACGACGGTGCATGACTATCTCGGTTACGGATATCTCGCGTGGCAGGTAGTCCACGGATTTTCTGGATGCGTAAGGTGCATGGATGACACAACGTATCGCCAGCTAGATAGAGATCCCGGGTCTTCGAAAACCGTGTTCATGGGACATCGAAGGTGGCTTCGCGACGATGACCCGTGGAGAAAACGCAAGGATCTGTTCGATGGTGAAACCGAACCCCGAAAATGCCCGTGTACAAGGAGCGGCGAGGAAATAGACGAGCTGTTGAAAAATTGGAAAGACTGCCCACTGCCGGGAAAGAAGCAAAAGGCGCCAGAGCCGGGAAAGAAGCGAAAGGCGCCAGAGCCGCTGCTGAAGGTATGGAAAACGAGGTATGTTTTCTGGGACTTGTCGTACTGGAAGATCCACCGTGTGCCTCACAGCCTTGATGTCATGCATATCACGAAGAACGTGTGCGAGAGTCTGCTTGGTACCCTGCTCAACATGCCAGAGAGGACCAAAGATGGGCCAAAAGCAAGGGCAGACTTGAAATCAATGGGCATCAGGCAGGAGCTTCACGCTAATGATCACTAGTAGAAAAAGGGTCAAATGTGAGACACATTAGTCCCGGTTTGTAACAGAACCGACACTAATGTGTCCATTACTGCCGGTTCCAACAGCTAGGCGGGAGGAGCTCTTTAGTACCGGTTCATGGTGAATCTTTAGCACCGGTTCGTGCCACGAACCGGTACTAAAGAAAGTGGTGGCAGGATGTTGTCAGAGTGGGGCCCTTCCAGCACCTTTAGTACCAGTTCGTGGCACGAACCGTACTAAAGGTCGTCCTATATAAACCCTTCGTCCACCCGCACTCTGTTCTTCCCCCTTTCCCCTCTCCCTCTCCTTTGTTCTTCCCTTCTTCCTCTCGAGTTCATCACAAAATTTGCCCCAAATTTGTCAAGATTTGCAGGCCCCCATCCATTCAAATGATCACCAAGGTTAGCAACTTTGTCCTTTCATCTCTCATTGCTAGATTAGCTCTTGCATTGGTTTATATAGTGATTAATTGTGGGTTTTAGTAATTTGGGAGGAATTATATGTGGTAGTATTTGATTTATATGCAATTTGAGGTCAAAATAACACTTAGTTTGCATATGTAGGTGTATTTTTCTTAGTGCCTTCTAAATCTCCGTCGTAACCACCGTCGATCGCCCGCACCGTCCCGTCGCCGGCACCACCTTGTGGTGAGCCTCTTGTTCATGAAATTTTATATAAAAAATTGATGTTTGTGTGATTTGGATATATAGTTACTCGTATAATTATCTTACCCGTACGTTGTTTGTTATACATAGTGCCATGGTTTTGATATCCGTCCCCGTCGGCCCTCGTCCTTGTTATGATTCGGATGTGGTATATTCTCTTTTAAAACTATTTGTTGCATTTCGTGTTTATGACAAATTATGCCCATCAAGTTGACATAGATATTTTTATCTAGGAGGTATGTGAACCGGAAATTCCAACCGACCCTATTGTCGAGAGGTTAAATTTAGTTGAAAGAGAAAACGAGTACTTGAAAGAAAAATTGAAAAGAATTGAGGGGGAGAAGATGGAATTGGAGTTGCATGTTGCCGATGTCGTCGATGATCACAAGATCAAGATGGAGAAAATGCGCTTGAAGATTAGAAAGATTAGAAAATATGCCATCGATAGTGAGGCTTGGTATCATTATGCTGTTGGATCAATTGTTACCTTAGTTGCGATCTTGATCGCATTTGTTGTTGCATTTAAATGCTTTAGCTAGAGAGTTATTTGTTTGTTGCATTTAAGTGTTGTATGAACTTTATGTATGAACTTGTATTAATTTGGTCTATTCGGTGTTGTGTAATGAAGATGAGCCGGCAATGGATGTACGATGACCGATGCTCTCCCCAGTTCGTTGAGGGCGTGCATACTTTTCTGCTTGCGGCTGAGGCAAACAAGCGGGCGGATGGTTTTATGCCTTGTCCATGTGCTGGCTGTAAGAATGGTCGCAATTACTCTACGTCAAGAACCATTCACGTCCACCTGTTTGAGTCCGGTTTCATGCCCCACTATAATGTTTGGACCAAGCACGGAGAAAGAGGGGTTATGATGGAAGACAATGAAGAAGAAGAGGACGACGACAGCTATCCTGGCCATGGGTTCCCTGAATACGATGATACAACAATGGGGGAAGAAGCTGAGCCGGTAATGCGGGAAGAAGCTGAGCCGGCAATGCGGGAAGAAGCTGAAGAAGAGGCATCAGATGAGCCCGTTGATGATCTAGGTCGGGCCATTGCCGATGCAAAGAGAAACTGCGCAAGTGATTTGGAGAAGAAGAAGTTGCAGCGCATGTTAGAGGATCACAAAAAATTGTTGTACCCGAATTGCGTAGGTGACAAGAAAAAGCTGGGCACCACACTGGAATTGCTGCAATGGAAGGCAGAGAATGGTGTATCTGACAAGGGATTTGGAAAGTTGCTGGTAATGATAAAGGATATGCTTCCAAAGGACAACGAATTGCCCGAGAGTACGTACGAAGCAAAGAAGGCTGTCTGCCCTCTAGGGTTAGAGGTGCAGAAGATACATGCATGCCCTAATGATTGCATCCTCTACCGCGGTGAGTACGAGGATTTGAACGCTTGCCCGGTATGTGGTGCATTGCGCTATAAGATCAGCCGCGATGACCCTGGTGATGTCGAGGGCGAGCGCCCCAGGAAGAAGATTCCTGCCAAGGTGATGTGGTATTCTCCTATAATACCACGGTTGAAACGTTTGTTCCAAAACAAAGAGCATGCCAAGGCGATGCGATGGCACAGAGAAGACCGTAAGAAAGACGGAAAGTTGAGAGTACCCGCTGACGGGTCGCAGTGGAGAAAAATCGAAAGAAAGTACGGGAAGGAGTTTGCAGATGACGCAAGGAGCGTATGGTTTGGTCTAAGCGCAGATGGCATTAATCCTTTTGGGGAGCAGAGCAGCAACCATAGCACCTGGCCTGTGACTCTATGTTTGTATAACCTTCCTCCTTGGTTGTGCATGAAGCGGAAGTTCATTATGATGCCAGTGCTCATCCAAGGCCCTAAGCAACCCGGCAACGACATTGATGTGTACCTAAGGCCATTAGTTGAAGAACTCTTACAACTGTGGAATGGAACAGGTGTACGTGCGTGGGATGAGCACATGGGGGAAGAATTTGACCTAAAGGCGTTGCTGTTCGTGACCATCAATGATTGGCCTGCTCTCAGTAACCTTTCAGGACAGACAAACAAGGGATACCGCGGATGCACGCACTGTTTGGATGATACCGACAGTATATATTTGAATAGTTGTAAGAAGAATGTGTACCTGGGACATCGTCGATTTCTTCCGAGCAGGCATCCCGTAAGAAAGAAAGGCAAGCATTTCAAAGGTGAGGCGGATCACCGGACGAAGCCTCGCCACCGTACTGGTGCTGATGTACATGATATGGTCAAGGATTTGAAGGTGATATTTGGAAAGGGTCCTGGCGGACAACCTGTTCCGAAGGACGCTGACGGACGCGCACCCATGTGGAAGAAGAAATCTATATTTTGGGACCTGCCATATTGGAAAGACCTAGAGGTCCGCTCCGCAATCGACGTGATGCACGTGACGAAGAATCTTTGCGTGACCCTGCTTGGCTTCTTGGGCGTGTATGGGAAGACAAAAGATACACCTGAGGCACGGGAGGACCAGCAACGTATGCACGGAGAAGACGGCATACATCAGGGTCATGCAAGCTACGCTCTTACCAAAGAAGAGAAGGAAATCTTCTTTGAATGCCTGCTCAGTATTAAGGTACCGTCTGGCTTCTCGTCGAATATAAAGGGAATAATAAACATGGCAGAGAAAAAGTTCCAGAACCTAAAGTCTCATGACTGCCACGTGATTATGACGCAACTGCTTCCGGTTGCATTGAGGGGGCTTCTACCGGAAAACGTTCGATTAGCCATTGTGAAGCTATGTGCATTTCTCAATGCAATCTCTCAGAAGGTAATCGATCCAGAAATCATACCAAGGTTACAGAATGATTTGGTGCAATGTCTTGTCAGTTTCGAGTTGGTGTTCCCACCATCCTTCTTCAACATCATGACGCACGTCCTAGTTCACCTATGCGAAGAGATTAACGTTTTGGGTCCTGTATTTCTACACAATATGTTCCCCTTTGAGAGGTTCATGGGAGTCTTAAAGAAATATGTTCATAACCGTGCTAGGCCAGAAGGAAGCATCTCCAAGGGCCATCAAAATGAGGAGGTCATTGAGTTTTGTATTGACTTTATTCCTGACCTTAAGCCGATTGGTGTTCCTGAATCGCGGCATAAGGGCAGACTGGATGGAAAAGGCACGCTAGGAGGGGAACAAATAATATGTATGGACGGACATTCTCTCACTGAAGCACACTACACAGTTCTACAGAATTCCGCCTTGGTGGCTCCGTATATGGATGAACACAAGAATTTGCTACGCTCCAAACACCCGGAGCGGTCTGATGACTGGATTACACGTGAACAAACCAGGAGTTTCGCCAGCTGGTTGCAGACACGTACCATGCATGACACCTCTATTGAAGATGACCTGTACTTGCTGTCCCAGTTACCATCTTCGAATATAATGACTTTCAAAGGGTACGAGATAAATGGTAATACATTTTACACGATCGCCCAAGATAAGAAGAGCACCAACCAAAACAGTGGTGTCCGCTTTGATGCAGAAACCAAGACGGGAAAGGAAACATATTATGGTTATATACAGGACATATGGGAACTTGACTATCGACGTGGTTTAAAGGTCCCTTTGTTTCGGTGCAAATGGGTCAATATGACACGAGGCGGGGTAACGGAAGACCCGCAGTACGGAATGACAACAGTGGATCTCAACAATCTTGCGTATGCAGACGAACCATTCGTCCTAGCCAATGATGTGGCACAGGTTTTCTATGTGAAGGACATGTCTACCAAGCCAAGAAAAAGAAAAGATAAGGAAGCGAATGCATCGTACGATGAGCCAAAGCGGCACATAGTTCTTTCTGGGAAGAGAAACATCGTGGGAGTGGATGACAAGACAGACAAGTCAGAAGATTATGAAAAGTTTGATGAAATTGCTCCATTCACAGTGAATATTGACCCGAGCATCCCGTTAAATGATGAAGATTTTCCATGGTTACGGCGCAAAGGGACACACGCGAAGAAAAAGTTTCACACCCAAAGATCTGGGATGTGATCAGCTTCACTATCATCACTTTCTTCTGTGTTTCACACCCAAAGGGGAATCTCTGTAATAGTTAGGGTAGTTATGTGTTTTGGCATTTGAAACGCGAAGAAATTTTATGTGCAAACAAATTCTTTCATGCCTTTACTGATTTTTAAAGTTAAGTTATTCACAAACTAGTGATTCACACTAATTTCAAATAATTCAAAATTTAAACTATTCAAATTTGAAAACTACGGGCACTAACAGAAAGTTTGTAATTTTTTGTACCTAAAGCAAAAATATTCACAAAGAAACTCTAAATACACAAAAAAAACACAAAAATAAATAAAGCAAAAAAAATAAAAAAAGCCTACCTACTAGGCCAGAGCGGCCTGCATACGACTAGAAACCCAACCTGTTGTTGGGCCAGGATGCAGGCCCGCAAAGGCCAAGTGGGCCCACAGGGCAGCAAAGAACACGTAGGCCCAGTAGGCCTGCTTTGGAGAGGAGCTCGAGAGAGCGACCGCACGGGGGTTTATAAACCAGTGCGGTCGCCCCTCGGCTAGCGAGGTGGGACTAAACTTGCCGCACCGCACCTGCGCCAGCGCACCCCCTTTAGTACCGCGTCGTGGCACAAACCGGTAATAAAGGGGGGGGCTTTAGTACGGGTTTGTGCCACCACCCGGTACTAAAGGGGGTCGCTTCCCGCCGCTTGGGCTGGCCAAAACTGGCCTTTAGTACCGGTTGGTGGCACAAACCGGTACTAAAGGCCCCTCCTATATGAACAACACTTACGACAATTTCAGTTTGTCATCTGGCTTCTTCTCCTCTGCACCGTTGCCCGCCGCCCCCGTACGTCTCCATCCCTCGTCGCCGCCCCCGTCGCCGCCCCATTCCCGTCATCGCCGCCCCGTCGTCCCCGTCCCCGTCGTCACCGCCGCCCCGTCCTGACCTGTCCCGCGTCGTCCCCGTCCCCGTCGTCGGCGCCGCCCTGTACATCCACGTCGTCGTCGCCGCCCCGGCCCGTCCGTCCCTGTCCCCGTCGCCGCCGCCCCGTCGCTGTCCCCGTCGTCGTCATCCCCGTCGTCGCCGCGCCCGTCGCCGTCCCTGTCGCCGCGCGCCCGGCCCCCGTCGCCGCCCCCCGTCGTCCCTCGCCTCGCCGGTGAGCGCGTGCACACACACACATACATTTTTTGTTTTTTAGTTATACAAATAGTTAGAAATTTTTTCTATTTTTTAGAAATTGTTAGAAATTTTTCTGTTTTTCAGAAATAGTTAGAAATGTTAGAAATGTTAGAATTGTTAGAATAGTTAGAAATGTTAGAATTGTTAGAAATTTTTCTGTTTTTTAGTTATAGAAATAGTTATAAAAAAGTTAGAATTGTTAGAAATTTTTCTGTTTTTTAGTTATAGAAATAGTTATAAAAATGTTAGTTATATATATAGAAATGTTATAATTTTTTTTCTATTTTTTAGTTATAGAAATATTAGAAATGTTATAGAAATGTTAGTTATATATAGCATTGTTAGAAATGTTATAGAAATGTTAGTTATATAGAAATGTTAGAAATTTTAGTTATGAAAATCCAATCATTAAAAAAATGTTACTTTTGCGGGCATATAGCTAGTATTTGTTCTCGACGATGCCCGACCCGTATCCTCGTCGTCGACACGTCCGCGACGACGTCCGGCTGACCCATGTCCGGGACTGGGCTCCGCCGGGCTGGCACTGGGAGGTGCTGCCTGGAGGGGCGCGCCGCTTGATGAGGAACCTGGCCCCGGGTCCCGTCGTCGACCCTGATCTCGTTTGGTGGCGTTCGCGTGGGCCAGTTTCGGTGCGGAGGGAGCCGGCCCAGCCGGAGGTGGTACGTCGCCGTGTTAGGGAGGAGGACGAGTACGTCCATCGCTACATGGTTGCATTAGAGGGCGGCAGGTTCTCCAATACCTGGCAGTTTCTTCAGGGATCTCACTTCAGCTATGATCCTGTGAGGGTTCCTTCTCTTTGGGTGTCCACCGCCCGCGCCGCAGGAACTGCGAGTGTCCTAGATTCTTCTGTAGTATTCGATCTTTATTAGCTACCTAGCCAGTGATGTATTCGATATTATATCTATTATTCGAGACGATGTATTCGAGATTATATCTATTATTCGAGATGATGTATTCGAGACTATATCTATTATTCGAGACGATGTTTTCGAGATTATATCTATTATTCGAGACGATGTATTCGAGATTATATCTATTATTCGAGACGATGTAATTTGAATACTAAATTGTTTTATATTTCTTTTGGATTAGTTAAATAAAAGCTATGGCGGACAATACCGGCAGAGAGGGGGAACATGCCATGTTCGATATGATACGCCATCCTCACGGGCCAGATGATGATCAGAATGAAGAAGATTATGACGGCTCCGAATTTCTAAACAACACCGGAGAGGGTGATATGATATTCGATCGCGACGACCGAATTGATGAAGTCATGAACTATGATTATGATGATGACGAAGAAAATGTTGATCTTGAAACAACAAAGACCGGCGAGGTATATATATTTATATAAGCAGGCATCTGGTGATCATCACATGTTTTAAATGACTTGAAGATATATTAACGAATCGATCTTTGTTCTTTCAGCCATCCGGATCGAGCAAATCTTCAGGAAAAAGGACGAAACGAGGCCCGAACAAAAAGTTGAAGGAGGGCGTAAAGTACAATATCGAGGCAATCAGACCTAATGGCGAACCATTAGCGCCTAAGAAGATTGCGGACAAGTTCGTTCGTCAGTGCGGAGTTGTTGTGAAGGACCAACTCCCGATCTCCCTTCAAGAATGGAGAGAGCCAGCAAAAGACAAAAGACAAAAAGACAAAAAGGACGCTGCTCCACGTCCAGATGTTACTTTTGTCGACAAAAGACAAAAAGATCTGCTTTGGGATACTCTCATGGAACATTTCACCCTACCAGATCATTTCACAGAAGCAGATGTGCAGAAAGTCAAGGACGCTGCTCTTAGGAAGATGGCGGTTGCATTCAAGAACCACAAGAATCGTGAATGGGACAAGTACGTCAAGGGAGGAAGGAAGACTCCAGTATTCGAGGGAACACTAGAGAACCAACGTGCTCATTGGGACGATTTCGTGAAATTCAAGGATTCGGAATTAGCTAAGGAACGGTCGAGAATAAACAAGAAGAATGCCGAAAAAAGGATAAGTTCCATAAGCTGGGGCCAGGTGGCTATGCGGTGGCAATGCCTAAGTGGGATAAGTCTGAGAAAGAGATGGAGGATGCAGGTGTCACTCCGGTTACTAAGAGCTGGCCCCCCAGGTGCAGGACTTGGTTCTATGCGCATGGGGGGGAGTTGGACCCGAAGACAGGCAATGTTTCGACGAGGGCAAGTCTGAAGGGAGCCGACGATGCGATACTTGTTGCAATAGAAGAGGCACGATCGGGGGTGTTCCAGCCCAACAGAGAGAACGACGAGCTTACGCGTGCCCTGGGAAATCCTGAACACCCGGGAAGAACACGAGGCAAGGGCGCTATTCCGTGGTATGAGGGGTTTTCAGACTGGAACACCGACTACAGAACCCGTGCGAGAAAGAAGATTGCGGAGGAGAAGAAGAGGAAGATGGAGGAGGAGCAGAGGAAGCGGGACTATGAACGCCTTCAAGGCCTAGAAGCAAGTCAAGCGGAATTGGCAGTCAAATTCCAGCGGCAGCAGGAGCAGATCGACTCACTTACCCAGCAAAGGGGGTCTCAGCAGCTGCAGCAGCTAGCGAATGATCCAGCATTGGATAGCACCGCCCCATCCATGCCGAGAAGCAGCGTGGGTTCCGCCCCGGACGATGCAATGCTGGATAGATACCCCGTGGATGACATCACGGAGAACACTAACTGCGAGCTACACGTCAAAATGAAGAACATATCCATGAAGGTGGCGGACGCCGTTGCTTTTACAAATCCCCCCGAGGCAACCTTCCATTGCAACCCGATTCCAGCGGGCTATGCTCGTGTCTTGGTTGATGAGGTGGTGGACCCATATTCGGAGCTACAGCTTGACATTCCTGGAGGTGACGACGAGCACTTTCTCGGAGAGGCCAACATCGTATCATCCTATGGAAAAAGGATTGCATCATCTTTCGAAGGCCACCGACACCGCGTCAGCCGACTCCTCGTCGAAGTCCGCCACCGAGTCAGCAGACTCCCGCTCCTGCAAGTCCACCAAGTCCGGCAAAGTGTCAGGCCACTCCTCCTCCAAGTCCGGCAAAGTGTCAGGCCACTCCTCCTCCTCCAAGTCCGCCACAGCGTCAGACGTCCACTCCTCCTCCAAGTCCGGCACAACCTCAGGCCACTCCTCCTCCAAGTCCGGCACAGCTTCAGGCCACTCCTCCTCGTCCAACTCAGCCCCGTCAGCCGTCTCCGCCGCCTCAGCAATCGCAGAAGAGACACCCCGCAGCTATGGTGCGTAGCGGTACGAGTCGAGGTAGTACAGGAAGTACAGGCGAAGGCAAGCGATATAAATATGGTCCAAGCCTCACGCCTCTTCCGCAGAGGCCTTATGACAAGTCCGAGGAGGAAAACACAGCCATATCGAAGGCCGAGGTGGAAGCCCATTTTGCACCGAAACCGCCACCGCCGCCAAGGGAGAAAGTGCCTGAGGAAACGATTGACCACTTCATTCGTATGGCTCAACCACCAGCTCCCAAGCCTGTTGACACAGACTATGAGCGCCACATCAGGAAGTTAAATCGAGCACGTCTACGTAAGGAGGCGAGCTCGGGATCGAGCAAACAACAAGCAGCTGTCAAAAAATGCGGGAAAACCATTCCCCAGCTGGGAGAACAGGCGGCGCAATTGATCCCCTCGCTTGTTGTGCCAACAACACGTGACAGTACGCGCGCCCAATATTATTGTGGGCAAACAGTTTACGTTCCCGAGGTGGGCAATGTGGTAATAACCAAGGACCATATAATGCAGGCTGAAGTTCTCAACATCACTGTTGGACAACTCCTCGAGATCGAGCCCATGCCTGTGCTTACAGAGGATGAAATAAAACGGAAATATGTCCGGGGCCAACCTTTGGTCGAGCCAGACAAGGTCAAGAACCTCCCAACGAGAATGTATGAATTGCATCAATGGTACATGAACATTACCAAGATTTCCGATCGATTGTCCCTCATGGTGAATGTCAAGGAGGAGCATTACTTCCATGAGAAAGCTCTGTCCGTTGAGTATTCTGAACTGTTTCAGTTATACAATCAAGACGCACTCGACAAATCTATCGTCAGTTGCTATTGTCTGTAAGTGATTTCTTTCTGTAATTTAAGTCTCAAGCTAGCTGTAGTGATCCTTTTGATCAATCATTACCTGTAATTATCCTCACTATATTCTTTTCTGTGGTATTATGCAGGATGAAGATGTATGAAATGAGAAAAGGTGGACGCTTTGGCATTGGGTTCATTGACCCAAACACCGTTAATGAATACACATGGCTAATAAATCCACATCATGAAAAGGCCGTAGAGGACAACATGCTAGAGTTCTTGAAGCGCCTCAAATACAATGAAGATATACTACTTCCTTACAACTTCCAGTGAGTCACACTGTCTTGTACTACAAATTCTCTGTTTTTGCCTACTAGCTAGCTACATGTTTTTGCTTACATATGCCCGCTTAATTAAGACATGCAAACGTGTGTGCATGCAGATTTCACTGGATCTTGTGTATCATTAAAGTTGATGCCGGAACAGTTGAAATACTGGACTCACTACTCAAAGCCAAAACTGACTATAACATCTTGTTTGGGATAGTCAACAGGTAATTTCAATCATTATTAACTATATATCTCGGCCTATTTAGTTCGTCATTTCATGATATGAACTATTTAATAACCCCTTTATTCATTTTCTTTGTCGGCGGGCAGGGCTTGGGCAAGGTTCATCAGCGTCATGGAAGGCGAATGGAAAAAAAGCTTAAATGGTTTCGACCCAAGGTAAGTAATTAAGTAGTACTAGCTAGCTGCCATCTCTTTAATTATCATGCTTGATTAATTATTATCTGAGCAAATTCCATACTCGTAACGGCCCTGAAGCAGGCGTAGGGGACTGATCTGTGTGCATTCTGCGTTTGCGAGAACATTCGCATGATGGCGTCCGAAAGGAGCAGATCTCAAAGACAGGAATGGGTACGCTTGTCAGAACACTATTCACAATTTTTACACCATTATCGATATCTAGTCACACAACTAATACACATGCATATTGATCTCCTTCTTAATAGTTCAAAGAGGTGCGGGAGAAGCTCCTAGAAACGGAGCACGTAGAAGCACTTCAAGAGGAAATAGCGGGATTTTTGCTCGACCAGGTCATAAATCCGAAGGGAGAATACTATTACCCGCTACCGCCCCATGAAAACCACTTCCAATTGTCATCGTGCTCCGAAGGCACCAATTAGGCTAATGCCACTGGCTCCGAAGGCAACATGCATATGTAGGAGAAATTGTATATAGCTATACATGTGTGTATGTGTGAATTAATTAATATGGTGGTTTGTGAGACATTGATGATATATATATGCATGATTGGTTCTACTAGAAATTATATATATATATATATATATGCATAATGTGTACAATGTGTAGTATCGTAAAATACCAGCAAACGAAAAAGAATTAAAATGGAAACACAAAATTAAATGAAAAAGAAATCATAAAACTAACCCCCCCAACCTTATAGTACCGGTTGATCTTACCAACCGGTACTAAAGGGCTCCAGGCCCCCGGAGCTGGCTCGTGCCACGTGGTTGCCCTTTAGCACCGGTTTATGCTGAACCGGTATTAAAGGGGGGGCCTTTAGTGCCCACACTTTAGTGCCGGTTATGGAACCGGCACTAAAGGGCCTTACGAACTGGTGCTATTGCCCGGTTCTGCACTAGTGGATGATGATGATGATGAGGCGAAGCGGGACACAGAAAGTCGTCGCAAAGGCAAAAAGGCCAAGAAGACCGGAAATGACTACCCTCCCGCATGCTTCACTCTAAGTCAGGAGGAGATCGAGCAGTTTTTCACCTGCCTCCTAGGAGTAAAACTTCCTTACGGTTACGCGGGGAAGATAAGCAGATACCTAGACCCAGCGAAGCAGAAGTTCAGCGGGATGAAGTCTCCCGACTGTCACGTGCTGATGACGCAGATACTTCCAGTTGCAATCCGTGGGATCATGGACGCGCACGTCCGTGAAACACTATTTGGCCTATGCAACTTTTTCGACGTCATCTCTTGGAAGTCCATTGGCGTGAGGCAACTCAGAAGGCTACAGGAAGAGATCGTGGTGATACTATGCGAGCTTGAGATGTACTTCCCGCCCGCATTCTTCGACGTTATGGTGCATCTGCTGGTCCATATCATGGAGGATATCATCCAACTCGGGCCGATGTTCCTGCACAGCATGACGCCGTTCGAAAGGATGAATGGTGTCATCAAGGATACGTTCGAAACATGTCACGTCTAGAGGGAAGTATAGCCAGGGGCTTTCTGACCGAAGAGTGCATCTCCTACTGCACGAATTATCTAGGCATCGAGAACCCCGTTGGTCTGCCCGTCAACAGGCACCTCGGCAGGCTCGCTGGATGGGGTCACCGTGAGGGTTGCCGCGAAATGCATGTCGACTTCGAGGGTCGACTCGCCGACATTGAAAGAGCAAACCTAGTTCCGCTACAACACATAGACGTGGTAGATCCTTGGGTGGTAGAGCACAAAACCTTTATTGAGAAGACGTACAATGACCGAGGCCAACAGCGGACGGAGGGAGATATAATCAAAGAGCACAACTCATGTTTCACGCGTTGGTTCAAGCAGAAGCTTCTGTCGTACCCTTTACATCGCGGAAGAACAACTCATATTCGCCTTGTCATAGGGCGCCGAGCACAACCTGATGACCTATGAGGCGTACGATATCAACGGCTACACATTCTACACCGAGAACAAGGACATGAAGAGCGATGGTTATCAGAACTCCGGGGTAACGATGGAATCCTACACCGGTAACGACAAGGACAGATACTACGGAAGGATCGAGGAGATCTGGGAGCTGAGCTACGCTAGAGAGAAGGTCCCGATGTTCCGTGTCAGATGGGCCAAGAGCGTCCTAAAAGAAGACCGGTATTTCACCACCATGGTTATACCCGAAGCCAAATCCAAGACCGCGGGCGCAAACGTCACCGCGAAAAATGAGCCATGGGTACTGGCATCCCAAGTGGACCAATGCTTCTTCATTACCGACCCGCCAAAGCCCAGTCATGTTGTCGTGAGGAGAGGCAAAAGGAAGATCATCGGAATGGATGGAGTAGCCAATGAGCAAGACTTCGACAAGTACGGCGACCCGAAGATCGAACATGACGACGACGATGAAGTAGTAGCACACACCACAAGAAGAAGCAGGACCACCCTACCTAAAGGACGTCCGTTCCACAGAAGAACTCCATTTGCAAAAAAGAAGGGCAAGAAGATTGTGAATAGATATCTAGCTAAGATCGATTGTATTTAAATCGTAGTCTTCGTTTCTCGATTGTATTTCGACATTTTGAAATGATATTTCTTCTATTCTAGTCCTCATGAATATTGAATTATGTTTATTATGGTATTGAATTTCTAACTCACAAAAAGTATTGAATTTCTAACTCACAAAAAATATGTTTATTATGTCAGGGATGACACCACTGATGGTGCCGCCGAGGATGCCACCACTGATGATGGCGGCGCACACACAGATGGCAGCCAACCGAAGAAGCAAAGGAAGGACCGGCGCCCGAATGCGCTCCGCACCCTCAAGGAGGAATTTACTCAAGTGGACTCCGACGGGCATCCAACGGAGCCCAAACATATGGTCAAGGGGTACTTGCTTCAGCTCGGGTACATTCTCAGAGCACCGTCTCGATCAACACCGAGAACCTTAGGCATAAGGACCACGGGAATTTGCGCAACCTCCTCTTCACGAAGCTGCACGAACGATACAAGTTCCTCGCCGAATTTGAAAACACACGCCTCTCAGGGAATAAAGTGAATAGTGCCGCCCTCACGAGGATGAGCACGGCCCTGTCTACTTGGAGAAGCTCGGTGAAGAGAATGATTGATAAAGGAGATAGTTATGAGAAGATCAAGGCGAAAAATCCTTCGATCAGCGAAGATGACTACAAGGAGTTCAAGATCAAGTGCGAGAGCAGCGCAACCTCCGAATCAAGTCAGTGGGGGAAAGAAATGCGGGAGTTGAACTTAGGGAAACACAAACTCGGTCCCGGCGGTTACAGAGTGGCGGAGCCTATATGGGACAAGGAGGACGCGGAGCGTGCTGAGCAAGGCCTACCGCCCCGCTTCGAGAAATACAGCGGTGACAAGCAGACTAGGAACTTTGTCAGGGCCCGGTACAAGGAGGACCCGATAACAAAGGAGCTTACCATGGATCCGAAGACCAGGGCGCTTGAGCTTGTTCTGGTAAGGAATATACCCCCGCGTAATTAGCTCCATATGGTTGCACTCTAATTAATCCCCAATATTTCTAAATGGTTCACGTTCCTTCCGTAGGAAACTGAAAGCAGTAGCGCGGGGTCATCTCAGAGCTCCCCTTTCGACACCACTTTAAATAGGGCGTTGACCGTAATGAAAAAGAAGGATAAGCTCACTAAGCCGACGTCAGCTGGTCGTGTGGCCGGCAAAGACTTTTCCATAAAATGGGGGTCATACTATACCGCTGGTGTGTGGAAGGAGAAAAAGACCAGCTCGGAAAGCCAGACGCGCGAGGTTGAAGCACTCAAGGCACAAGTGGCGCGGATTCTGGAGCTTGTCCAAGAGCAAGTGGAACAACAACTGGGAACGAAGCTCAACGCCATGGTGCCTACGTTGATTCATGGGCTGACGACGTGGATTGTGGGCGGCCAACAGGGGCCTCCCCTGGTTCCCAGCTTCACGGCCAGCAACTCGCACAGCGCGCAGGCGGCGCCATTGGTGTCTCCGGCGGCGCCATTGGTGTCTCCGGCGGCGGCGCCATTGGTGTCTCCAGCGGAGGCGGTATTCGTGTCTCCGGTGCCGGCAAGGGCATTGGAGCTTAATGCACCCGGGTGTATGCCGGCCGGCACCTCGCCAGCAAGCGCCCCCTCTGTCAGTTGCACGCCCGCCGTTGGCGGTGCCTCGACATTAGCCGAGCTCAACGGCATCACGGTAACTAAGCCTCTCGGCCGATGACTTCATCTCCTTGCCTTTGACTGGGCATCCCTGACGCCCTACATGTTTACGCAAGGCGCTGCCGATGTTCCTTGCACTCTTCTGCACTTCGTGGGCGGCGAGTTGGCCGATGTCGCCAAGGGCAGAATCGTTCACCCCGGCAACCGCATGTTCCACGGTAATCCGATGGCACCCACAATGTATAGGGTTGAAGTGGTTCGGGTGCTGCCAGGCTGCGACGAGCTGTTACCTCCGATTCGACCCGCTGCGGCCGACGAAGAAGATGAAATGACCCTCAGCGCCTGTGTAAATTGGCCCCTGCTTTGGCCGAAGAGCCAGATTCGTTTGGGGGTGGGGGACACCACCCCACAGACAAGACCACCAGTCGTGCCGGCGCCAAGCCATGGTAAGAACGCCGCAACGCTACCGGACCTGCCGGACATCCCTATGGCACAGGATACGGACATCCTTATGGCACAGGATCTGGACGACGACGACAACGACGATGGTACATTTACCAAAGTCAATAAGTACTTTGCCGAACATGGGTACGCTGACGAGTTCTGCGGGCCTCTTTCTCAAGAACCCAACCAACACGACCGCAATCTAGCTAATACGGCGGAGAAATCCAATTGCAACAGGCGTCGTCTGGCGTTCAGTTCTCAGGAGACGCCTCTAGATCCCGCCTTCACCGAGCCTCAGATAGCTGAGGTGCGAAATATTATCAGCCCCAACACGCTCAAGAAGGCGGTCTGTGAGCAGAACTCAGTCCCATTACAGGAGATCAAGAAGAAGGGACGGAAACGAAAGACTAACAAGGGCGCCGGTGCGAGCCAGCCGGCACCGAGTTTGATCCGTGCTCAGGACGGGCCACCTTCACCTAAGGATATCTCGAGGAGGGTGCATGTGGCGGGTAGGGCGATGCTACCGCCAAATATGCTCAATGCTACAACCGGCGCTATGCGGAGTCTGCACGACAGTGTTCTTTCTTTGGAGAAGCGGCGTCTCAGAGAGAATGATGTGGCATACCCGGTTTTCGTGGCCAAGGTGCCAGAGGGCAAGGGCTTTGTGGATGGCGACATCGGGGGTATGATCGTCCTGCGGTTTGATGACATCTTTGCTATGTTTAACCTTCATTCGCTGCACTACACCTTCGTTCGGCTGTTTTCGCTGAGTATGGAGATGCGGATCATTAGAGACAAGACCCCGGACATCGTGATAGTCGACCCCTTCTACATGCGTGCCAAGCACTTGAGCAGCGCTGGGGACCACCAAGTTGCGAGTTCACACCTCGAAGGCGTCATTCTGGCAAACCCAGATAAGGATAACTTCCTTGTGGCTTACTTTCCCGAGTAAGTCATCCCTTAACCGCCCCGTAAAATATGATTTCTTAGATTTCGATCGTTCTTTTTTTTTCTAACATTCCGTGTTCTGTGCAGTGACACACATTGCACACTCATCCTCTTAAGCCCGAAATATTCCATGGCCACGTATTTCGACCCGAACCGTAACTCCAAGATAGACTACACAAATGTCAAGAAAGTTCTTGATGATGTTCTCCCCGGCTATGCCAAATCTGGAGGCACCTTCACCAGGGCAGTTCGTAAGTACGGCAAGCACACCTTCTCACACAATATGAATTTCTGCTGCGTCAAGTAGCCACCTCAGCCACCTGGCGGTCAAAAGGATGCCTACTACGCCCTCCATCACATGCGGGCGATCGTAAGGGACCATCATCACCTTCTGCTACCAGATAGTCTCAAAGATTGGGCCGCGAGGTTGTCGGCAACCCAGGACGCGGACCTCAGACAAGAATTCTTTCGCATCCAGTCGGAGTTTGCGGACATCATCCATCAAGATGTCCTTCATACCTCGGGGCAGTTCTACCTCAGATATCAACCGTCCAACAATGAGATAGATGGAACGCTACAAATGCAGGGTGACAACGACCGCGATTTCATGACCATCACGACAGACGACGGCTTCATCCACGCTCCTGTCCGATGAGTCGAGTCGAAAGTAGTGATGTGTAGTTCTGAAACATTGATTGGCTCATGTTGTAATTAAACTTTAATGAATTCGTATGTCTCTTTGGTTTGGACAGTCGTTCAACTTAGATGTAATCGATGCTATTTATTAGTAGGACCATGAATCATGCTATTAATGTCTTGATTTTCTCTTCCGATCCTTTTGTTGCATACTTACATATTGCTTATGTATTGTCTGTTGTTTGGCTTGTGCATAGAGATGCCGCCGTATGTCGTGTACAAGGGTAAGGTTCCCGGAGTTTATGACGACTGGGAGGAGTGTCGGAGACATGTTCACCGTTTCAGCGGTAACAGTTACAAAGGGTACACCACTAGGGCGGAGGCCGAATCTAGATACGCCCGCTATCTAGCGGGAGAGAGGAGGGAGCGTTGGAGGAACCGGATGAAGACCAGTTTGATCGCGATGATGCTCATCGTGATGACCGCAGCTCTCTTTTATGTGATGGTAGTTTAGATGATCGATATCGACTTGTAATGTGAAGACAAACTCGATACTCGCGGTCTTGAGACTTGTAATGTTTTATCTTTGTTCGGTCTTTTGAATTCGGAGACTAATATGATGAATTGTATTCGGAGACTAATCTTCTATTGTATTTGATGAATCTGCTGTTGCTGTGTGCTGCTGTCTATATTCTGTCCAATAATATATTTTGTAACCTGTGCAAAAAGCAGAAAAGCAAAAATAGAACCAAATATTCATACTAATGGCGCATCACCACAAGGTGCGCTATTAGTATGCCAAAGGATACTAATGGCGCATCAAGGCAGAGTACGCCGTTAGTATGACAAAGCACATGGTTACATATGGGCTCCCGGGAGGCATACTAATGGCGCATGGTCGTACATACTAATGGTGCACTGCCTGGTGCGCCATTAGTACACCAGATACTAATGGCGCACCAGTGGTGCGCCATTAGTAAAAAATACTAGTGGCGTGCTACTAATGGCGCACCGGTAGTGCGCCATTAGTAGGCAAAACCGATACGCCATTAGTAGGCCTTTTCCTAATAGTGCACATCGCCCCCATCCAAGGGTCAGGCCTAAAGTTGTGGTATAGTCCATGGATCGAGACCCCTTCCCGTTTGCCTTATGTTTTATCTTGGTCTGGTTTGACTGTTTTTTACCACCGTCTTTTAGAGTTCATGCAGTTGTATTTTTATATATGTATATCCTCGTGTAGACACTTTTTGATATAGCATTATGAATCAATAAAAGTAACTTTCAATTACAAATGAAGAAGTTACATATTGCTATTTACTTGTATACCATGTTTCAACATTAAATGCAAAAGTGGGTTACCTGAAAAAAAAAGGACCGACTAATGGTCAAGCAACTGAAAACTAATATTGGTCTGTCACTTTTTTTTATCATGCTTGATTACCACGAGGTCCCGCCCTGCAGCAGGTCAGCCCACTTTTTGGCATGCAGATGAAACACACCATCTTTTTATTCTCTTTCACTACCACGCCATGCATTTAGATGAAACATATCCGCGAGAATCTCGCGTACGTGCAGAGCCGGATTTTCAGCGAATATTCGAAGAATCTGGCTATCCATATCCTTTCTCGCCCATGAACCAAACATCTGATATCCCTAAAAAACCGGGCTATCCCTGTCCTCGTTAGGCTATCCCGGGAACCAAACGCATCCATAGTTGCCTTTTTTTATTCTCCGTCACTAACACGCCATGCTTTCAGATTTATGATTGTACCACTTGACTTTTGACTAGAAACGAATTTCGAACATGGCAGGCATATATAAATATCTATCTTTTTTGTTCTTCGTAACGTAAAATAACAAAGGAATAAAATTAAATTTGGAGTGAGAAACATCAGTATGTGTGAGATAAAAAAGGATTTTATTCATATCAGTTACTTTTCCTTTGCACGTTGATATTACACATTATATTAATAGCACACATATATTGGGCAAGATACTGTTTGCATGTTAATTATTTGATTATTGTTAGAATTGATATTTGGTATGATCTTAATTGCACACTAAAAGTGTCCAGCGCTCACCACTGGAGTAACCTGAGTCGTTGGATTTTCTCGATTTGAAAGAAATGTTTGCTATTAGCCGGCTTTTTCAGAGGAGAACTCAGCCTTATGCAACTAATAAATAGAAGCCCATCAGATACTTGGGCTTGGTCTGAAACATATCAAAAATGGCGCGAAGCCTAGTAAGGTATAAGACAATAACGATAATAAGGAAAAATATAAAGTAAAGGAAATAATAAAGTTTTCTAAGATAGAATGAATTAGTACATAGGTTTTACCCATTAAAAAGAATAAATGAAACTAAGAAAAAATTACATAATTTACACATAAATTCCATATTTTTATAATATGCAATAATAAGTGGATTTTTTGAAAAACAAAGAACTTTTCTAAGAATATATGAATTAGTCACATTGGTATTACCCTTAAAGAAGAATGAAATTAAACTAAAACTAAAACTAATTAAAAGCAATGAAGTTTTTTCTTAAGAAATAATGAATTAATGGTATTGGTTTTACTCCTTAAGAATAAAGGAAATAAAAAATAATAATGACAAAAGTTGCACACAATTGACATAAAAATTGCACTTCTTTGCAATATGCAATAATAAGTATATAGTAGTGGAATTTTCACAAAAATGTTTCCTAAGAAGGAATGAATAAGTGGCATTGGTATTACTCTTAAAAAGAAAGAAATTGAATATAAAACAAGAAGTAAAGCAAATTCAAGGAAGTTTTCGATGAAATAATGAATTAGTGGCCTTGGTATTATGCTTTAAGAAGAAGAAAAATAGTCAAAAAATTCTACATAATTTACACACAGAAATGTGTTCTTACATAATATGCAAGTGGAAGCATATAATGGTAGAATGTTTGCAAAAAAAATCCGTAAGAAGGAATGAATCAGTGACATCGATATTATCCTCAAAGAAGAAATAAAATGGAATATAAACTGAAGAAAATGACAACATTTTCACATAACTTACACAAAAATTGCATGTTATTATAATACAACAATAAGCTTATAATAGTAGAATTTCACAAAACATATGCTTCTTAAAATGGAATGAATTGGTGGCATTGGTATTACTCTTAAAAAGGTAATAAAATCAAAATAATGAAATATCCTAATGAATAGTAAATTAGTGGCATTGGTATTACCCTTTAAGAAGAAAGAAAATGAAATAAAACTAAAAAAATGAAGTTTCCTAAGGAATAATGAAGTAGTGGCATCGGTATTTCACTTTAAGAGCAAACAATTAATCAAATAGGTGCAAATTTTACACGCAATTTGCACATAAATTACGATTTTTATAAGTATAAGCATATGATAGTGAAATTTAGAAAAAAATGTTTCCTAAAAAGGTATGAAATAGTGGCATTAGTATACCATTAAAAAGAAAAAGAAAAACTATCAAAATAATGGCATTTCTAAGAATGAATGAATTAGTGGCATTAGCATTATCCTTTAAGAGTAAAGAAAATGGAAAAAAAATCCAATAACGGCAAAATAATGAATTAGTTGCATTTGGTATTACCCTTGGATAGTAATTGTGTTTTTTCTAATACGCAAGACTGAGAATATAGTAATGGAATTTCACAAAAAGGAAAATTCCTACAAAGAATGAATTAGTTGCATTGGTATTACTGTTAAAAAAGAAAGAGAATGAAAAAAATATATCAAAATAATGAAGGTCTCTAAGGAAGACTGAATTAGTGGCATTGATATTACCCTTTAAAAAAAGAAAATAAAATCAAAATAATAAAGTTTTCTAAGAAAGAATGAATTAGTGGCATTAACATTATCCTCTAAGAGTAAAGAAAATGAAAAAAATCAAATAAAGGCAAAATTTGCACATAATTTCTACAGTAAATGTGTTTTTTTATAATATGCGGGAATATGCATATAACGTTGGAATTTCACGAAACAAAAGTTCCTACAAAGAATGAATTTGTGATATTGGTATTGCCCTTCAAGAAGAAAGAAAATGACACAAATACTGAAACCAATTCAAAATAAATAAGTTTAACATGGAAGAATGAATTAGTGATATTGGTATTACCCTTTAGAAAGAAAAAAAATGAAGAAAATATTAACAAAATTTGCACATAATTTATATAGAAAATTGCGCTATTTTATAATATGCAAGAATAAGCATATCGTAGTGGGATTTTGGGAAAAAAGAAGTCTACTAAGAAGGAATGAATTAGTGGGAGTGGTATTACCCTGAAAAAAGAAAGAAGATGCAACAAAACTAAAAAAATAAAAAATAACCTTTTCTAAGACATAATGAATTAGTGACATTGATATTATCCTTTAAGAAAAAAAGTAAAAAAACTTACACACAACTTTGCACTTTTTAAATTTTTGCACTTTTTAAACTTACATGTATTTTTTTTGCATTTACCTAACTTCCGGAAAATACCCAAAAAAACTGACTAAAAAGTAAAAAGTTCAAGCAAAAAATGCAAAAGGAATATCAAAAATTCTTTCCCTCATTTCATAATAAAGCACGGATTGAGTATCTCTGGTTCACCGTCGCGGTATTTGTGTAAAAAAGCCCCTGACCTCATTAGGAATCAACCCACAATCCTTTTTAAGTAGCCAGGGGAAAAACGTTTCGTTTTTGCAAACAACATCGTGTACTTTAGTATATTCAGCCCGCTGTCCTTTTTAAAGCAACGGATGGCTTCCTCCGATCTGTGCACTGTGCTCTCCTCGCCGCCTCTGCCTGCCGCCGCCCTCGGTCTTCTTCTCCGGCCGTCCGCCGCCTGTCCTCTTTCCCCTCCATATCTGCCCCTAATATTCTCTGGCGCCACCCACAGCCTCCTCAATCTCCAACCTCTTGTTCCTGTGCTTCTCTGATTTGGATCGAGATGGGAGTCCTGGATCGAGTTAGGGTCCGTGGTCTTCTCCAACACAAAGCCATGGAGTGCCCGGCCCGAATAGGACTTGGCTGCCATAAGAAGGAAGAATCCTCGACCAGAGTCTGCCCCTGGCAGGACCTCAACAACGACCTGTAGGTCTGGCCTCTCTCTCTCGACTCCCTTCTTTTTGCGACCTCAAGAATCTGCAGCGGCTCATCCTCGAGGCCAAGCTCGTGTAATTATGACGACTCCGGATCCAATTTGATTCCTGGTCAGTTCCCTTTCCCCTGAGTTTTTTTGTTCCTCCAATGGAGCCATCGATAAATGCCGAATTCTGACTAGCTCTTGTCCCCCTATGTCTTAGTTGCAGCTATATTCGAGACTCAACTGGTCCAAGTGATGCACCAAGGGGATTTGCACCAGTAAGTTAGTTAGTTCCCTCGAGGATTTCACATGGATTCCGCTATCGATTCACACGGTGTTTGACTTGCTTGTTTCATCCAGATTACACACTATCTTGCATAAATCCAGTTCTTATTTTGTACGTAATTATTAACATTTCAGGCTTTCAGGAGCCGTAAAACCAGTTGCCACTTTCCAGATTGTTGATATTAGAGGTAGGATCAATGGGGTGATTGGTACTTACAGCAGCCGGTGAAAATCAACGACATTACTGAATCATTGAAGCTTCTTGGTAGTTCCCAGGTTATAAATTCCTATGATTTCAGATGTACATTAGTCCAGGAATGCAGCAGGCCAGAACAATGGACAATGATGGTACTATGAGTGGCTAGGTATTGACTTACTGGGTCAAGTTGCTGGTGACTCTATGAGGTGTGCAAAATCTGGATCTGTGAATCCCCCTGGTTGCCTTGAGGGATAGATGCTGCAAATAGGTCAAGGTTAGTTATATTTCTTCTTTGCCACTTTATCTGGATAATCCTCTCTAGCCAGATCACTTAAGACGATATAATCTGCTATTTACTTTCTATGTGGTTTCAGCATGAGCAAGATCACTTTAAGACGATATATATTCAGCGACCCATGTGATATTTACTTTCTATGCGTTTTAGCATGTTCACACTCTTTAGAAGTACGCAAATGGGCAGATTTTGATTTGACGACTTGGTGTCTTAATTGTTCTGGCTGAATATTGGATTCCTGGTCCTTATGTTATCTACTTGTCATATGTTTCTGGCTGGATGTCTACTGGTTCTCTCAAGGCCACGTTAGTTTCGATCGACACTATATATATATCTACATAACAGTTTCAATTGGATCACATAACATTCTTTTTCCTGCAATATTACATGGTTAATTGGACTTGAATTAGCTGTGTGGTTCATGTGCACATTGTGCTTGGTTAACCATTCAGTTATCACAAATCGATGGGATAAACACAAAGTATGCATTTCCATCTATCCTTCTGATCATGTTGGTATTAATCAAGTGGTATTAAAAGTCTGAGACTGCAGGCATGCAGTTTAGGTTGTTCATACAATAATCTACATTAGGACGTGCTTGTAAAATCAACACCAGTACTTGTTCCTTCAGGTTGCTAGAAATCCTTCTGGCTACATCACTATTTCTGTCACAAACTGTAATAATTTGTTTTCTTGTCTCGGTATGGATAGTCAAATTGTACGAGTAGTAACTTTGTAGAAGGAATGCAGTCCCTTAATCTAACATCGATTTGTCTCGGTATAGACAGTAAAATTGTACGATTAGTAAGTTTGTAGAAAAAATGTAGTCCCTTAATCTAATAGCGATTTGACTTTTTATGTGACACATAACATTTTGTAACTGTAAAGACACCTCCAGATGTTGTGATTCTGCAAATTATCTAGGACATGCTTATGCTTTTGCAATACCTCTCTGATTATCTATGAAGCTGCAAAAGTTCTAGCTGCCAAATAATTAATGTTCGATTGTTAACTCCAAACATGATATCACTATCGCATTACACATGTATGTTTTTTCCATAAAAGGCAAACTAATATACAAGTTTACCTATAGCTGATATGTTGTATTGGAAGTAATAGTGCGAGGGCAGCCAAGCAAGTTTCTGTATGGGTGAGAGGTTCCAGTGGACAGAGGTGATCTGGACCATTGTATGTACTGAGTACTCTGATGTTTGATCAACCCATTACCTCAAAAAAAATATTTTGTATTTATAGTCAAAAAGGAAAAGTAGTGTCAGCCTATAATGCATCCACTAATTATCTATCTAGATAGCCAATGCAAATTACTAAGCAGGTTGCATTCGAATCTGACATGTGAATTCATAGATGGAGACAAAACAAGTCGTGCATGGATGGCCGTAGAGGAGCAAACCCAGGCTATGCATTACTATTTGTACCTAGCATTTTTTGGTTTTGTTTCTTAGAAGCGCAATAATTTATTTTCCAAAATTAAGCTTTACTTGTTAACCTGTGTATGGTGTTTGCAGAGAAAACACAGGTTTACAAAAACCCTTTTTGAAGCGTGCATATATGGCTGTAATTTTCTTATGCTTGCTTTATAAGGAACTATCTGATTTTTCTGATATGTATTTCAAACAATTATTGGGATCTACCTTTTATATCAACACTATAATATTTGAACTTATATTTTCAGATATTTCATTTTTTGCATGAGCTAAGGCACAATTTTTTGCATGATGTTCCGTGCATCTGGATTGCATTTAACTCACAATAATAGATGAAGGCGTATAGGAAATTTGTGATTGCCAATAATTACACCGTCTTCCAAAATCTTACCGACAACTAGAATGGCTCTTTGTATACCATTAGCAATGTTTTATCTCATGGATTTTTATCATCTTTGTCCACTCCGTCTGCCCTTAGGATGGCTCGTTTTTGCGCTATTTGCTATAATTCCTCCTGCTTGCTGCCTATTGGCGTGCTTGAATTGGGAGGCGGAGGTAGAGAGTGGACAACAAAGAAGAAGAATTTAAAGGGACAAAGAGAAGTCAACAATGATGGCTCTTGCCGCAAAGTCTGAATTATTGTTTAAAAAAAGGGAGGTTTGATTTAATTTAATTTGTTGTTATTAGTGGAAATGGATCATATGTTGAATCAACCATTGTTATGGGCTTTTAGTAGGACGGTGTTGGTTACTTTGTCTTTGTTTTCGGACAATCAACCCACAATCCAGGTTTGTAAGTGACTAAAAAACAATCCGCTTCTGAATTGGGAGCTCCACCCCATATCTCTTTCCCGACACCCAGCACAGCCTGTCCTCGTCTGACTTTTGGCACTGTCAGCCCTCCTTGCTGACTTCCGGCCTTTCCCTGAGCTGCGGCCAACGTTGTACGACGTCAACGACACCTGAGGCCACCCCCGTGCCATTGCAGTTTCCATCTAGGACAATCATAGCTTTCTTGAGCTCCGTCATCCGTTTGCATGCCAACTGTTCGGCCAATTGACCCAACAGAGTGGTGGTAATTTTCTGTTTTTTTATTTCATGTTCCATTTAATACTGACGTTATCACGACCACAACCACTGGACAAGACTAATATTATGAGGAAGGCATCAATAGTGTTCTCATCGAATGGGTTGTGCAGCTCTGTTTTGACCTGTATTTCTAGGGCTCTACCACGCTAAGCCTAGAAGGTATGCAACTGGTTATCCTACCTCCCTTCTTTCAAAGAACATGGTTATCCTACCTCTATCCATGACAATGTCCATTTTCTTTTGGTAGTGATGATCCGCATCAAGTTTCTGTTTGTAGTAAAATATATATACCCTTTGTTGCGTTCATTTCTTAGTGTCAGTTGACTTCTCAAGTGTCTTCCTTTGTGAGATTTAATGGTTTGAGTATATTTTAATTTTTGGATGTGATGAATTATCCAAGTGACTAATATTTTAGCAGTTTGTGGCAATGCTAATAAAGGATTTCAATTTTCAAGTTATGTAAATTACGCCCAAAATTCTGGGACCTTGTGATTGAATCGAATACTAAAAAGAATCTATGAGGTACAGCAAGTATGCTATGGAGCTAAAGTGCAGCCCTGTATCTGTTAGTTAGAAGATTTTCTTGTGACCTGTGTTACATTCTGTTTTCTTGACTTAGTTATTTCTTCTTGATGGGCACTTGTGTTGCCATAAATTGAACAATTGTCACTTTTTTCCGCGGCTGTCATGGATACAATTCAAGGACTTCTAGACATCATTATATATTTTCTTAACTGGCTTTTATGGTGAGTATGTTTTGCTGTCTTGTCAACTGTTGGAGAGGGGCAGTGCTATGATGAAGAATAAAATTTGAATTTGGAAGGAGCCTTTGTAATCTCTTGTTAACAAGTATGCAACATCTGTTTACGGTTCATTAAGAATGATATTTACCAATACACTGGCAGCATATACCTTATATACTTATAAGTTCTTATGTGCTATCTCCATCCCTAGAATTTATGTATCAATTCTGCAATTTCTTGGCATTGCTGCTTTGGGAATATTGACTTGGAGCTTTTGCTGAATGGTATTGTGCTCCAGAAGCTAGAGTTTGAAAGGTATGTCCTGGTGCTCCTCACTTTCTGGGATGATCAATCACCTATTATACATGGCGACCTACACAGGACAAGCCCAAGCAAGCATCTTGGTTGATTTCATGAGGAAGCTAGCTAGCTATGTATACCAAGCTAGCTGATCAAAAGGCACACAATCAGTGTATGCACGCAAGAGTTGTCGGCAGCTAAAATCATGAAGCAACGGACTGACAATCGTGGCCAACATACAAGCAGGCGAAGACAGCCAATGTATTTGCATGTTTTCTTGACTTAGACTGCAATGCAGTTAGTTTTCATGAAATAAATTATTTTGCCATCTGGTCTTTAGATGCAGACATCCAGTAGATTAAATGTATAGACTTCGGCACATACTTCAAAGTTTGAGAGGTAACCAAAATAGTTGATACAATTTTGGGAGACAAACAGAATACTTTTACTTGAAGCTCCTTTTCTTTTGAAATCATAATCTGATGTTCCAATAAAAGAGGATACTTTTGCAACATGTGCGTTTTTTGGATGTTCTGTTGAAATAGAGTACATGGACGTGTTGTTGTGTGGGGGGATGAGGGTGTGTATGTTTGGCGCGGAGATGTATTTTATTTTTTTCCGTTGCAACGCATGGGCATATTTACTAGTACATACAAATATAAAGTAATGAAGCGATGTTGATCTATAAACAGACAACACGAAATGGTCTTCAGCGCAATAAGGAATCGACCGACCCAAAACAGTGGTCAGTCTGAAATTTGGGCCCAAAATACAACAATCGCAATAGTAAAAGACATCAATGAGCACGAATCTCAAAGTAGAAATCAACGGCCAAGATAACCGACTGACCCACATTTAGTTTTTTAGGGGGCTTATTACATGTAGCTAAGTTGGGGAAAAAAGGTACATAACGGGTCAAGCAGATCAAGTCTGGTACTCCAACATTAGACTGGTAGCTAGCACCACCTCTTTGTTTCAAAAAAAAAGCTAGCACCACCCCTTTCCAAGAGAGCAAGCATGCCCACTGCCGCCTGTGACCACCACAGCGCCGCGGCAGCCGCGTCACGCCGCCGACTCCGCGTCTGCTTCATCATCTCCATCGCCGTACACCTCCTCCTCGCTGTGGTTGTCGCCGTGTTAGCCATCACGGCGCTCCGCCCGCACCCGGCCGACACCACCATCTCTACGATCCGACTCACCTCCGTGTCTCTCTCCCCTGGACTCTTCCTCAACGTGACGCTCGACGTCGTCCTCTCCATCCGCAACCCCAGCCCCGTCGCGTCCTTCGCGCATGACGCCGGACGCGCTGAGGTCTACTACCATGGCGCGCTCGCCGCGGACGCAAACATGCCGCCCGGACGCATCGGTGCGGGAAGCACCAACGTGGTGACCGTCAGGCTCACGGTGCTCGCTGACCGCCTCGCCGGGTACGCACCTCAGCTGTACGGCGACGTGCTCGGTGGCGCTGGGGACGTGTCGCTCACCGTGCGGACGACCGTGCCGGGGACGGTCACCGTTCTCGGCCTGCTCAGGCACCACGCCGTCGTGCTCACGGTGTGCGACGTCGTTGTCAGCATGCGGCGCCCCGGCACACAGAGCTCGTCGTGCCAATACCGGACCAAGTTCTAGCTAGCTTACCACCCATGGTCAGAGTTCTGGTTAGCGATATTTGGATTAGTTTTTGTGATCGTTTACTAGAATCATTATCAAACCTAAGGTTGGTGAAAGCTCTTTCAAGATTCTGGCCAAGCTTTTATTGTTTTGGATCGGTGATTCTGCAGACAATAGAAATTTGTCATCTGTTATCTGAATTCTCTAGTTTTTGGGTGCTGTCTCTCCGAACAAAAAAAACATTGCTAATAAGAGAACGAAGGAACAAATTTCATGATGCTCAAAATTAGACAGAAAATAAATTTAAGCTGATTCCAACTCGCAGGTTTGACGAACACCTAAAGCATGAGCAACAAATAACTATAGTGTGAATGGGTCACAGAATGTGCATGCAGTAGTCAGTTAGCAACATGAGGCTGTACATGTTATTCTCACATATGGATCTTGTGACCAAACAAAGACCCAAAATTTGAAACTGAAACTGACAAGCAGAGGCAACTACTTCGTGTGACCTTCGACTGACCTCCCGTTCTATGGCTTCGAAACTCAAATTCCCGATGCTTAAGAATCAATATAACATCTATATAATTCCAACTGATTGCTAGGTGATGGCAGATGAGGAAGCAAAATGAGACTATTTTGGTGATGTGCTGAGCCGTAGATGAAAATGTAGAGGTTTTAACGCTACAAAGCACCTGTTAGTTTTGGCGATGTGCTGAGTTACGGATGCAAATGTAGAGAGGGTTTAACGCTTCAAAGCACCAATTTGTTTCACTGCAGTTTCTTGTCTCTCAGAAACATGCAGACTATCAGACCTGCAGTGAATCAGAACGTGAATGGTTAAAGCACAGACATCCAGCAATGCCCGGAAGTGGAAACGCTGGAACAGATGCAAACTATCATCACAAGTTAATGTTGCAGAAGGGTTAACAAAGAATGTGGGCGACTGAAGATTATTTGCAAGGGCTTTGCCTCGCATTCACCATATACTCCCTCCGTCCCAAAATTCTTGTCTTAAATTTGTCTAGATACGGATGTACCTAATACTAAAACGTGACTTGGTACATCCGTATTTGGACAAATCTAAGACAAGAATTTTGGGACGGAGGGAGTACATTGTTGGCTTAATAATTTAAAGTAAGTGTGATCTATATTTTCGGTGCCAAAACATAAGATATTGTGGAATCTTTGCACTGCCAAGAAGATATTAACTGTGACCTCCACAAAATTCAGTGAAACCCTAAAATATCAGTGCTCGAATTTCACATTTAAAATTACTCAAAAGAATTGAAAATGAATCATAGTGAACAGTGGTTTGGTTTGCTAGTTCGCTGTAGCTAAACGGTGTCAACTATGAATCAGTGTTTTCCCAATGTAACTCATCCCTTGGCAGAATATTGCTGCCAGATGCACAACGGAAGAGTTCCTGTCCAGCTGACAACGCAGATGATGGACTTACCTGCCATTCCATGAATAACCTGCAACTACTCTCACCACTGGTCAATATTCCAGCTAATACTCTGAACCCTCAGCTTACAAGGACACATTTGAGTTCAAGGTGATTGGTTATATCTCGGTGATCATGTTCATTCTGAACAGCTTTGTTTCATAGCATGATCCAATCAGCACATCTATATCAGTTTAAGGAACAGATTGGTCCTGCTTGATCGTGGGAAAACAGAGGATGTGAGAATCAGCATACACACTGCACAAGCACATGTCCTCAGTCCGTGGTGACGATTGTTCAGTTCGCTCTAGTGCAAACAAAGAGCACCGGATACAGATTATGGAGAAGAGACTTCTCGATCAATCTCTAGTTTCATATCACAAACATGCGTACTGGATCGACTAATCTGGATAATGAACTAACTTTAACATCTTCAAAATTTTGAAGCAAATGATCACAGTGACTTTACTCTTACTTCTCCAGTCGTGGTGTAACACAACAGGCCTGGTGCTGTCCTCCTTGAGACATGAACACAATGTGGGACCGGGCCTGACAATAGCATACCTTTCTTGTGCTTATTACTACAAATTTTGTTTCTTCAACGTATGTTCAGACTAATATACGTTGAAGAAACAAAATTTGTAGTAATAAGCACAAGAAAGGTATGCTATTGTCAGGCCCGGTCCCACATTGTGTTCATGTCTGTAAAACACTAATACAGTGAGAGATTATTCCAAACAATGCAATGTAAAAACGGTGTCAGCGTGGAGGCACAAAAAGGTATTCATAGATTTTCAGGTTGCAGTATCAGTCTATTCTAGACAATATTACAGCTCATTGGAAAGAGACAAATATAACCATGTTCAGTTCTCTATAATATCAAGCTTAAAGTCTCCATAAGACTTATACCTACCAAGATGCAATTGATTCACAGAGAAAAATGAATCATGACAGAATATTTCATTGACTATGATGCAACCATTTAATATAACTACTAGTATTTCAAGCTCTTCTAAAATCAGATGATGTTTGCAAGTCAATAAGTGGTATTTTTTTGCCTCTGTTTCATCGTTAGCTTCAACAAAGGATAGAAACAGAAAATACCCTAAATGTTGACTATTAAGAAGACCACTGGGTGAAAAGGTAAAATCAATTCCTAAATTCAAGAAATAGTGAGCATGAGGGATATAGAAAGCTAACAATTGAGCACTAAGATCACTAGATAATTAACATAAGGACTGTGCTAATGACCAGCCGACTGGTCGACAGATCCGCACGACTAGTTCCTACGTGATCGTTATCATCCCAGCTCGCTTCCACTGATTTTTTTCCTTCTCTCAAAACTGTAGATGGAAATAATAAATCGCTAGTGGTTTTTTTGGGTTTTCGCTGCATAATATGAGAAGAAAATAAAAGTGCTTGAAAGAGGATTTGAACCCAGGTCAATGCAATAGCTATTGAACTGAATAGCCAACTTAGCAACCTTTAGTTGTTGTCTTTTGTAGATAAACAACGTTATTTGAACCTTTGTTATTTCTGCCATATCAGAAAAATAATGAACTTTGGCTTGGTAACTTTGGAATGGCCAGCGTGATAACTATGGTATGAGCAACATGATAATTATATCATGATAGGGCTGGTAACTACAGTACGAGAAGGTTACGACATGATAACTTTAGCATGGGGAAGTATGATAATTTAACATAGAAATTACCGGTGAATGTTTCATAAACATTTTCCCTTCGATGAAAGATACCATGATGTTTAAACGTAAGATAGCAGGTCTGTCATGCATAAAATTTTCATAAACTTACATGGAAGTTATCGGAGGAATTATGTTTCAAGGTTTTTTCCTCGAAGTCCACATGGTGGTTGAACGTAAGTTATAATGTCTTTGACAACATGGTGGTTGAACGTAAGTTATGAGGTCCGCGGTGCATAAATATCATGTCAAAGTACCATGGTCCTAGAAAGTTACCATGGGGGTACATAAGTTATCATGTCTTCGGTATGTAAAATATCATGTCATTTGCACAGAAGTTACCGTGATATGTTTCAACAACTCCACGCCCCCACCTCGGTCGCCAAAGTTTCTTGGACCGGGGTACATACGTTATCAAGTTTGCGGTGTGCGAGTTACCATGCTATTCACACAAAAGTTACTGAGAGGATATTTCATCAACTCACCCCCCCCCCACCCATGTCGCCAAAGTCATCAGGACCGGGGTAGATAAGTTATCAGGTTTGCAATGAGTGAGTTACCGTGCTATTAACATTAAAGTTGTCGTGGGCACATTTTATCACCCCCTTGCCAAGGTTATCAGCACCGATGCACATAGGTTATCAGGTCTGTGATGTGTGAGTTACCATGCTATTCACGCAAAAGTTACCTGGGGATATTTCATCAACCCCTACCCCATGTCAAAAAGTTATCAACGACCGAGGTACATAAGTTATCAGGTCTGCAGTGTGTGAGTTACCATGTTATTCACATAAAATTTATTGGGGGGATATTTCACCAACCACCCCTCCCGTCACACCCCCCACGCGCCAAAGTAATCAGGACCGGGGTACATAAGTTATCAGGTCCATGGTGTGTAAGTTACCATGCTATGCACAAGAAAGTTACTGGGAGTCTATTTCATTAACCTCCCCCCTCCCGCCGCCTCCAAGGTAGTGGAGGGAGCGGCCCCCTTGCATTCTTGATTGCGGGCGGCAACTCCTCGACGGCGAGATGGTGGCGCGTGCATGCGATCATACTGGCTGCGTGGCAGGAACATCGATTCCTCCTTGAGCCAGCGTCCAATCTAGACGCCGCGGTGGTGCGGGGGAGAGGCCGACTCCTCCTTCATGTGGTGTCCGATCTGGAAGCTGCGGTTGTGCCGGGGCGAGGCCGGCTCCTTCTTCATAGGACGGAGCGGGGACGCCGACTCGTGCTTCACGCGGTGGCGCGACGGGGACAGCGGTTCCTCCTTCACGCGCGCTGGCGATGGTGGCGACAGGCCCATGTAATGGAGCGACCGCTCCATCATTATCTCGATCTCACGGATGAAATCTTGGTTCGTGAGAGCGGCCTCCTTGAGGAGTCGGGAAGGCTGTTGTGGTGGCTGTTTGGCGGTGCCTGGTCCTCCTCATCACTGGAGGAGATGACGATCTCCTCCTTGGTGGAGGAGCTGTCCGCCGTGCACACCGACGGGTCGGGAGAGCATGGGCGAGGGCATTCATACTATCTGACGACCTACCTAGCCATTTGGAAGGAGATTCACGATGATCAGGGTGTTTAGACTTGTTGCAATATTGAACTGGTTTGAACGATATATTTGTCAGATATGTTTTTAACAACTTTTTTTCTCAGGTCAAAAAAGTTATCATGAGGTTTGTGCATAACTTATCGTGTTTATGGTGCGTATATTACCATGATGTTCTGCATTATATTTTCTTTGGTGAAAAAAGTTGTTGAAACAAGAAGTCGATGGAAAAATTGTGCAAATTTGCACGCGGGAGCAAAATTGATGAACATGCATATAAACGTGAGGTATAGGACTAAAGTTGCACAAAAAACGAGCCCAAAAACTGAAAAAAGTCTGTACTAATGCAATAGTCAAAGCGGTCAAAAGGGTAACCTTCCTATGTCTAACATTAAGAATGGTGTGGTGGGATGGTGCTCGCTCTAAGATGAGAGCGAGGGCTCGTGGGTTCGATTCCTCCTCCCACGTATTTTTTTTCTCAGTTGCACTGTTCCGAGCGGGAAAAAAATATGTCCGTCCGATCTAAACTCGATGGCGCTAGATGTGTGCGGATATGTAGTAAACAGACAGTCGGCAGGAGAATAGCTTTATCGTTAACATAAAGCAAAGCCAAATCCGTCAGCTCAAAGGCAAATGTTTCCAAAGCAGAGCAAAATGACATCTTTATTTTAGCATCAACGCACACAGTAGTCACTTCAGCCCGAAAGGTTATGAAGACAAGCATAGATTTCATGCAACCACATTACAACCAGAGCTTTTGATAATAACTTCTATACATCAATGCAAAGCAAAGCAAAGAGGAGGCCAGTAGGCTCATACTTGGTCCAATTCATAGATGGTGCAACTCATGAGGATATGACAGCTCATAGGCAGAAAAAAGCACCATCTCACTCAACAGCCATCAGATCAAAGGCAAGGCACTACCAGCATAACTTTTTACAGCCGGGAAGAAGGTATGCTGGACAAGACTTTGTTTGAGCCGATATTCATATATCCGAAGGTCTCTATGACCACAATCGAAACTTTCGATGACCAGCCCCCGCGGCGCTCCCGTGCGAGCGATTCGGGCGGACCACCAAACCCTAGCGCCGCCACCAAAAATTTTGCCTCCACCCTCTCCGCCGCCGCTGGAGGACGCCGGCGGGCGATGCCGCGCCGCTGATGGCGGCGGCGGGGATCCTTGCCCGCGACTACGGGCGGCACTCGGGCACGGCGGGTGCTACTCGGCGGTCATGTGCGTCGGCCCGCGAACTGCAGCCCAGATCCGCCGGCTTCCGCTTCCTCGCCAGCGTCCTGAGGCTCGGCGTGCGGGCGCCGTGCTGCGAGCTGGTGGTGGAGTGCCTCCTGCGCGCGCGCACAAGCTCTCGGATGCTGCTCTTCGCGGTCTACCCCATGGCTTCCCCTGCTCTGCTTCGCTCCTATGGCGCTCTGAAGCAACCGGTGGACGCAGCGCCGTGTTGATCCGGTGGGCGTCCAGGTCGTGAGGCCGTGCCATCCGCGCACGGATCCGTGCTGGCACGCGGGGTTGTCTCTGGGTTGCATCCCGGCGGAGCCGCCGTCCCGTGCGGTGGTCGGCTGGACGGGGTGGTGGCTGCGCCGAGGAGCTGGTGGTGGTGCGGTGCGGTGCGCCTGATCCCAGATGCGCTGGGGCAGGCTGGATCCTCTCGAATCTGCCCTCGGGCGTGGCGTCGAGTCAGGGGAGCTGCAGGGCGAGGTTGGACTGGAGCGGCCGGCGCGTCGGCTCCACATCTGACAGTGGTCGCAGTTTGCCGAGGTTCCCGTCCTCGATCTGGCCATCTTCGAGGAGGTCGGTCATGGGATGCTGCTCAGCGGCTTGGTTGGCGCTATCGGCAGTGTTGGTGGATGTGTGGCTTGCTTCTGGCTTGGGGCTGCCGGTCGTGATGGCGGACGGCCCGGGGGCCGTCTCGTGTCCTGTGCGGCGGTGCTCTGGGAGAAATCCCTGCTCACCCCTTGGGTGAACTGACCACGACAACGCCAACCCGGCGTCGTATACCTTCCTAGAGGCGTGGTCTCCGAGCTCTTCCGCGTGGATCTACTTCGGCGTGGTTTAGGCCTCTTGCTGTAGGGATGTGCTCAAACTCCGGGTGAGAACTTTGCATTGACTATGTCGATGTCGGTGGCAGCGGTGTCTATGGACGTCGTCTTCCTCGTAGGAGGTGCCGCTGTGGAGCTCCAGCACCTACGGCACTTGCTTTGTGGTTTCCGGGTGAAAACCTGAGATCTGTCTCGCCAGATCGGATGATGGTGTTGTGTCTTCGACAACACTACCTCCTTGGAGGCGTCATCTTGGAGGCCCAACGACGGCTCCGGTTGCTGTGCGTGGTGGTGGGTGGTGCGGCCAGCTTAGGGCCGACGGTGGTGTGCTTCTTCTTCATGTGTTTCTCTTTGGCTGTCCTTCACGTGGTCTCCATCATGTTGTTGTGCATGCTCAAGACCCTCCCATGGTTGTCGTTGTGCTGCGGCGAGCTTCGAGACCTTGGTGTTGTCTTGGTTCACCTTTGCTCAAATGACGACACAATGATGCCTCCCCAACCTGCTAATCGTTTCGACCGCCTGTGGTGGATCTCCCAGTCAAGGTTCGTGTTAAGGTTTGGCACTCGTTGATTATGGTTGATCCTTAGTTGTGCCGTGGGGCTCGGTATGCACGCCGGTCCGGTGCATTAGGTTGTTTGCAGAGTCTTGGTATTGTAATCCCTCGACAGCACCCCACATCTACTTGTGTCTCTCGTGGTGTTGGTCTTTTTGCCTGCTAGCTAGGTTGATGTCATGCCTTCTCTGGGTGGCAATTTTTTCTCATCTTCTGTAACCTTGTTACCTATATGGTTTTCAGCCCGGTTTCCCTCATAAACGGGGTCAACTTGTTTAGGTTTTTGATCTGGTTTTCCTTATAAACTGGATTAGCCAAAGCTTAAGGGGTGACTCTTGGCTTTGGCAGCTTTTTGAGCAATATATTCAGGTGGGGATCCTCTCCCCCCGGTGACCGTTCAAAAAAAACAATCGAAACATTCAATCAATTTGCCATCACTGTCAACTTGAAGCAGCCACCCACCAAAATTGAGCAGCAAGAGCATGTCACCATCCCCTAAAAGAACACCAACACCCAAACCCCAGCTTTCACCATTGTCTCCAAACTTGTCCCTGATTTCACCAACCGGCAATTTGATTCGGTACTTTATGTCCCAAACCTTACTTTCGTAATCCTGCAACACCCATTATTGATGATTTTCATGGCATCATTATGGCAATCGATGTCGAGCGTGCCATCCATCTCAAACAGGCCAGGGTCACTGCCGCCAAGAACAAGTGGAGCATGCATGTGCCGGAACGACTCGGCGGTGGTGTTAAATACCAATATATGTTTTCTATGCTCAAGTAAGAACCAATGAAGGCTATCACGGATGAGGGCAAATATCTCTATGCACATCACTTTTACCATCTCCAGCCACCCAATGTACCTTGGTGGCTGGTCGGAACCAAGCGGAAGGACATATCATCCAGTTTGGCCTTGAGGAACCAAGAAGTTGGTCAGCAGCAGCCGGTACTCGCCGGTAGGTGGGTGTGCGTACATCCCCATGATGTTGAAGCCCCACGGTGGACACCTGAGGGAGGCATGCTCACGCGTGGCCGGGTTGTAAACGGCGAGGCGGCGGCCAGAATAAGACCTGGAGAGGAGGATGCCATCGCAAGAAGCCTCCAGAAAGAAGGGCTCATCATGCCGGGCGACAGTGTGGAGCTAGGCGGCACGATGGTCTAAGGCGAGGAAGTTATGGCATCCGTTGCTAGAGAAAACAGGTAAGGCGGGTTGGCGGGCGTGTTGGGCGAGGAGGAAGCGGCGGGCAGAGGTGGCACAACGCCAGCCGCAGCGGACGGCCCGGCAGCGAAGGAGGGATTTGGGGTCGAGGCGGACGAGAATCTCCCAGAGGACGATCTCATCCGGGAGGTCGGGGAGGAGGAGTCGCTCCTTCTGCCGCGGTCTCCTCCGCCATGGTTGCCGGCTGCGGCTATGAGTTGTGGTAGTAGGCGGCGGCGGCGTCGGAGCGTAGGTCTTTCGGCAGAACAGAAGAAATGGAAGTCTGACTTCATCTGGGCTGGGTTGGGCTCAGCCCAACTTTTGTTTGCACGGCCACTTTTGAGAACTGAGTGCCCACAAATCTAAAGAACAAAGACAAATATGAGTGGGCATGATTATCTTCTGAAAACTGAAACTGTCAGATATCGGGTTCCGGCAAAACCCTTAAGGTTTGAACTCTGGGGTGCGCACGAAGATCTTCCCCCTACCGATCCGCGTCCCAACGCCTCGCTGAGAATCTAAGCTACACGATGTACAACACAAGGGACACAAGGTTTATACTAGTTCGGGCCACCGTTGTGGTGTAATAACCTACTCTAGTTTGTGGCGTGGTGGATTGCCTCAGGGGCTGATGATGAACAGTACAGAGGAAGAACAGCCTCGCGAGAGGTGTTCTTGGGCTGGCGCGGTGCTCTCTGGATCCGATGAGAACTCAATGCCCTCTACTGTGGTGGCTATCTCTATATATAGAGGCCCTGGTCCTCTCCCCAAATATCGAGCAGGAAGGAAGCCAACAACGGCCACTTTGAAGGGGAACATCTAGTACAAGTTATCCTGACTAAAGTTGGTCTTCGACTGCCAAAGGCACTGGCGATGACGCCGTCTTGGGCTCCATGGTGACCTCCATCCTGCCGCTCTGCTGGCCTTGGTCTCGTTGCACTGATATGGTAACCTTTGCTTGATGCTTCAGTACTCTGCGCCTGCGCTTGCCCCCTTTGCACCAAAGAGGAAACGAGGACACTACGCAGGCTGGCGCCCGCTTGGTACCTGCCTGGTCTCGATCGTCATGGCTTGCGTCATGAGCACCTCGCGAGGTACTCCTGCCTTGATCTCTCCGCCTCCTTGCGAGCCTGCCTGGTGAGGCCGTCCCTGAGGAAGCCTTGCGTCGTCCACCCCGCGAGGCTTGGCCCCTCGCGAGGGTCTTGAGCTTGGATTGATGAAGATGGGCCATACTGGGCCACCCCTTGAGCCACGTCGCAGGCCGCAGGCAGGCAAGTCTGGGGACCCCCGTTCCCAGAACGCCGATAGTAGCCCGCGGGCCCAAGGCGTGCTCGGACTTGGCTTAGCAGCAAAGTGAAAGGGCAAGTGCGGAGTGCCACAGCCCCCAACAGCCTGCGGCCTTGGTCGCCGGGTGGCGGTTGATTGGACATGAGCGTATTCGCTTCCCACGCTGCCTCGGCAACCGCATGTCTGACAAAAGGCTGGCCTAGGTTAGGCTTACCTTCATTGCTCTCATTCGCCTTGCTCCAGATCCCCTTTCTTGCTCTTGCCCCCTACTTCCGAAATCTCCAGATCCCCTTCATCCTTTCTCCTCCAGCGAGCAATGGCGCCCCGCAAGACCGCGGCCGAGGCTCCGCCGGCCTGGTACTCGCCGGCTCTGGACCCCCCCAACATGACTGAGAAGAATCTCGCCCTCACGCGCCTGATGACGGCGGCGCAAGGCAGCGAGATGGGGGAGACTGCGCTCCGAGCCGGTTCCGCCCAGCTAGAGGACAAGGGGAGCACCTACTATCCCTTCTTCATGAGCGCCATCATCGCCGGTCTGGTGCCTCCTTTCTCCGAGTTCTTCTATGCCGTCCTCCGCCATTATAAGCTGCAGGCTCTGCATCTCCATCCCAACTCTGTTCTCCTTCTGTCGATTTTTGCCTACTACTGCGAGGCGCACGTCGGGATAATGCCTTCCGTGGCCTTGCTGCGCCACTTTTTCTCCCTTAGAGTTACCGGCGCCAATACCTCGGCGTGTGCAGGCTTCATTGCATACTCCAAAGCCAACGCGAGCTCGAAGGCCGGAAGAGGGCCGATGGCTTCCGGAGCAAGTGGGTCATGTTGGATGCCGGATGCATCAACTCTCGGCTGGCGCTACCCACGGGGCAGCCCCAGGCCGACGAGGCGTGGTCCCGTGCGAAGCTTGACGACCAGTGGGCGAAGCTGGTGCTGGAGAAGATGAACGCCGAACTGAGGCCGAGCAACATGAAGGCGGTGAAGCTGACCGGGGCCACGCTCCTGAGGGAGTTCCTGGCGCATTGGGTGGCTCCACTTCAGGCGAACCGTTGTGGAGGCTTGGGGATGCGGACGCCGATCTCCGCCTGAACTCGGAGGCCCTGGCTGATGAAGATCTATCCGCAGCTCTCCGCTTCCTGGTTGGAGAGGATGTGGAAGGTCTGGAGGGCGCTCCTGTCCCTTTGTTCCTTCGCGACGACTGGGAGCGGGTGCTGGACGCCGTGCCCACCTTTGGCGGGAGCGGTCTGGTATCGGGGGTGCCTCCTGAGGTCCAGGTGGCGGCGGCGACGGTGGAGTTGTCCTCCGATGATTCCGGCGGTGGAGAGGAGGAAGACGAGGAAGAGGGGGAGCGTGACTGGAAGACGACCATTGAGGAGACGAGGGAGACTTCCCCCTGGCGCAGGGCCAATGTCCTCCGCTCCATGCAAAACGATGACGAGGCCGACACCAGGGGAGGGGGAGAGGACTCACCCATCATCCCAAGAAGGACAGGTCGGGGCTGATCTCCCAAGAGTCTACTCCGGCTCCGGTATTGCCCGATGCCAGCTCCAGCCCTTCTGGTGCACCCTCCTCTGCTGTCGGACCTCCCGAGGTTGTGCCCCGCAAGAGGCTCCAACGGCCTCCGGAGCTCGCTGTGACTAACCAGTAAGTACTCGAACTCTGCCTTGCTCTTATTTTTGCTGTCAGGGCTTGACATCCTCCATCGCTTGTAGGCTTCTGTCTGCGGTGAAGAGGCTGAAGGGGGACATGGTGGCTCCGCTTGGGGCTAGCTCGTCTGTTGTGGCCGCACCTTCGCCTGCGGGAAGGGGAGGCAGTGGAGCTCGCGCCTCCCCTGCCCGGCCGTCCTCATGAGGCCAGGAGGGACGCTCTGGCAGGGGGCCAGCTCCTGTAGCCCCGCTGACTCTGGAGGCGCCGGCACTTGATGCTGTCGCCGAGGTTGCCAAGGCTCAGGAGGTCCCAGCCTCCCGGGTCGTGATTACGCTGCCGTCTTCTCCTCTTGCTCCTCTAGTCCCTGACTCCTCTACTTCCTCCGCCGCCTTGGACCGTGCTGCTGCTGAGCTGGGTCGGCTGCGAGAGGATCTCCAGGGTGCCGACCCCCGCCTGGTGGCCGGGCACCTAGAGCTGATCTCTGGCTGGGCTCGCTCTGACGCCTCCGTCGGAGTGGCGCTAAGCCAGGCTATGGCGGCTTCCGAGGAGGAGAAGCAAGTCGCCACCCAGGCCACAGGCGCTCGCCACGCGGCGTTGAAGGATGCTTCCACTGTCCGGGGCCGCTGCAAGGCGCTGGAGGACGAGCTGCAAGGCCTACGTGATGAGCTCGCCAAGGAGGTTCGCGACCGTCAGGCGAAGGAGGAAGAGATGAAGGATCGGGAGGCCGCCATCGGGGACCGCGACGGCGAGCTCTCTACTGATCGTGGCTGGCTGAAGACACTGGAGCAGAAGCTGATGGCGGAGAGGACTGAGCTGGACGCCAAGGCGAAGGTCTTGGCCGAGGATCGCTTGGCCTTCGTGGATTACGAGGAGAGGTCTCGCAAGGCGCTGAAGTCGCTTTACGATGATGGTCTGGATAAGCCGCTGGCCGGAGCCACGGACGGCCCCGCAAGCTTCTTCCCTTCCTGGTCGAAGCACTTGAGGAGGTCGTGACCGGCATCGACCCCATGGGTGAGATTGAAGCTCGCGTCCTTTCCTCCGCAGTGCTGACACAGATCCTCAGCCACGTCTACCTTCGCAACCCCGACGCCAACTTGACGACCTGCTGGAGCCTGTGGATGCCGAGCGCTCCGCCGCTGGTCCTGAAGCCGTAAAGGGCTGAGCGGAAGCCTTGCTGGCGAAGTTCCGCGCCTTCGCCACCGCTCCCAAGGCAAGTGCTGCTGGTTCCATGGCCTCAGGAGGTGGAGCTGACAAGCGCGACTCCACCACGAGCGACGGCGCTACCCAAGGGTGATCTCCTCGCGGCCTCTTTCCTGTTTCAACTCCTGCAACATGCACCGTGCCTCGTGGAGGCGTTTAAACTTGTGTTTGGTATTGTGAGGACAATTTATGGTCCGTAATATTTGCTTCTGAATTTGCAAGATTTTGCGGTTTTCTTCCTATTTGCTTTGTGTTCTACGTCAGCAGGGCCCGGCCCCGCGCATACCTCAGCCGCCGTAAGCCCCGACCGGATCACCAGGACGGGACCAAGGGGTGAGGGGCTACGTGACAAGTTAGGCTCCTGAGTCACCATGCTCAGGAGTCCCCCTTGACGCGCAAACAACAAATAGGGAGAGGGGTGTAGGAGTAGATCTGTCGTTCTACGTCGGCAGGGCCCGACCCCGCGCATACCTCAACCGCCATTAGCCTTTCAGAACTAAGGAGTGAGGGGCTACGTGACAAGTTAGGCTCCTGAGTTGCGATGCTCACACTACTAGGGAAAACCCTAGTAGAAGCGCGGGTTTTGAGGCTAGCGGCAGCGCGGGTGGACGCGGCCCTTACCCGCGCTACTACTATTTATGATATCGGCGGCGCTTTTTTAGAACGCGCTACTATTACCTAGCTGTAGCGATTTCGCCATCCCTCGCTACTGCTATATCTTTCATCATTTTCCCATTACCCCTTTCCCTTTCAGTTCCCCTTTCAGATACTAGATACTAGGTACTGCTAGTAGATATCAAATTCATAAACCATTACTAGGTAGTATTCCCTTCGTTCCAAATTACACGTCGTGGTTTTAGTTCAAACCACGACGAGTAATTTGGAACGAAGGGAGTACTAGATAACAATTTCATGCATAGTCAACATGTATCCTCAAGCAGTACAAGGTCATATCAACGACCATCATCATATGTAGTTCTAGATGATATTGACGACGATCATCATATGTAGTTCTAGATGATATAGCCACACACATATATGTAGTTCTAGATGATATAGCCACACACACATATGTAGTTCTAGATGATATCGAAGACAATCATCATCCTTAAGCCTGGGCGGTTGGTGTTCCTGATAGTAATTAGGATGGTCTGTCCAACACGAAGATTCTTGCCATCGAGGAATTTCTTCCACCCAACCAAGTTTAAGTGTGTGCGACCGTCCGTGTCCACGCGGTAAGTATAGGTTGTGACGGAGCCCCTTGCAGTAAGGCGTAGTCCAGCCGAGCCTTCTTCATCAGGCTCGATACCATAACTCACAGATATGCTCTTTGCCAATTTCTGAATAAGAGAAACATATAAATTAATAAATAGCCTCGTAAATAAGTACATATGGATTACCTACACTATTAATAGTTTCGTTATATTCTACACTAATAAGCATGTGATCGAACTCTACACTAAAACATATCATCGACTAGATTCCACACAACATACCATATCATTGGACTGTACACTAAGTAATTCATTGGATAATTTGCATTTGTAAGTATAACATACCATATCATGTCGATCAACCATGGTATTTGTCAAGCGAGTCACGAATGGCACCCCGACAAAGTCAGCACGTGGCGGAATTATGTCCCACAGGTTGGACACCTCCTCCTCACTCAGCCTTATTCTTTGAGCTACGATGGCTTCATGAAGTGGGTCCTCATCATCTTCATCGAGTGGGTCCTCATTATCTTCATCATCTTCATCATCCTCGTCATCTTCATCATCTTCCACCAGGTTGAGATAAATGACAGCTAGCTTGGGTCTTTCTGCTCGGAAGGAGAAGCTGATCAACTCACCACCAGTAAGACGCATGCGAGTGACGAAACGGGCCCATCCATCTCCTCCAATCTACGACATATTGCGTCCTTTCTCGACCTCCATAGTGTATGGCCCCCAGGAGCCTCAAATGTCACAGTGTCTCCTGTCAGCTTGTTGAATTTCAACCTCACATTGCATGGGACGATCTGTGTAAAATAAGCAAAATGACACAATGCAGTAATGCGAACACTAAAAACAAAATAGTTATTACATTTCATCTAATTTCTTACCGCCGCATGACAAAAACTCGGCTGGTAGTAGATGCCGAATAGCTTGCCAGTTGCAAGGCTGCTGGCGCATCTTGACTTGTACAGTCGACATAGTGGTGGTGGTGGTGTCGCCATTTTTCCTAAAGCAATATGAGCAAAGGATTAACGATCAACTAAATCAAAATGTTCTAAGTCAACTAAATCAACTAGCCTACTAAATCAACTAAATCAAAATGTTCTAAATCAACTAAATCAACTAGCCTACTAAATCAACTAAATCAAAATGTTCTAAATAAACTAATTAAATGAACTACCCTACAAAATCAACTAAATCAAAATGTTCTAAGTCAACTAAATCAACTAAATGAACTAGCCTATTAAATCAACTAAATCAAAATGTTCTAAGTCAACTAAATCAACCAAATGAACTAGCCAATTAAATCAACTAAAACAAAATGTTCTAAGTCAACTAAATCAACTAGCCTACTAATTAAATCAACTAAATCATATCAACTAAATCAAAATGTTGCATATGAACTAGCCTAGCTACTAAATCAAAATGTAGCGGACAGGAGGGAAAAGGAGGGGCGACTCGAGGAGGGAGAAGAGAGTAGGATGGAGGAGGAAGGCGGAGCGAGGAGGGGCCGGCCGGCGCGACTAGTGAGGGAGGACGGAGGAGGAAGGCGGAGCGAGGAGGGGCCGGCCAGCGGCGAGTGGAGAGGGAGGACGGAGGAGGAGGCCGGTACCGAGTCCAGCAAGGAGGAGGAGGTGACGGCGGTGCAGACGGAGGAGGGGCGATGGGGGTGGACCGGCGCAGGGGATTGAGAGGGGATCCAGTGAGCTAGTGTGTGTGAGAGTGTGGATCGGATAGAGGAGATGGGGCAAAACTTTTGTAGTAAATTTCGCAGTAGCGCTTATTGCAACAATGCGCTGCTACTATGCTACGTAGCAGTAGCGCCCGTCGTTATAACACGTTGCTGCTATAACTAGCCTCGTGGCGGCCTCGTGGGAATTATAGCAGTAGCGCTTCTTTGAGCGGGCGCGCTACTGCTATATTGGTTTCAGCAGCGAGTTACTCCCGAGCACGCTACTGCTAATTAGCAGCAGCGCCTTATTTTACAGCGCGCTGCTGATAAGATTCTGTGTATAGGCTTTTCCCTAGTAGTGTCAAGAGTCCCCCTTGACGCTCAAACAGTCTTCATACCTTGGCTCCGCTCGGGGAGGGGCGCACGACGACTAGGTCCGAGGGACCTGGCTGGGTGGCGTGAGCTCGGGCGTGACCCGGGCGTAGCCCCCATGTCCAGCCCCCTTGCGTGGCGCTCCCGAGGGTAGGCATTGCGATGAGACCAGGCACTGAGCTCTGGGCTCCCTGAGGTTGATATAGTCGTGGGCTGCCCTCGGTTGTTTATCACCAGCGCGGAGCATAGTGCTTCCGTATGTGCACGGGCAGAGCCGCTCCTCGGCAGTGTCGTTAGCCAGCACGGAGCATGGTGCTTCCACTGGCACGTGGGAGGGGGGCCCCCTCCGGGAGGAGCCCCCAGCCCCGCCCTGACACATGGCCGGCACGGTAGGGCTATACGAGGTGTATCTGGGCACTCATGAGCCAGCGCGGGACTCACGAGGCCCTACCTCAAGGCGGGTTGCGCCTGATCTTGAGCCTTGGGCGGCTGAGGGTTCCTGCAGGGTGGTTAGATGCAAATGCTCTACGTCCTCAGGTCCCGGCCCTCGAGCGAGCTCAGCCGCCACTAGTATGCCAGGCCGCGATGCCGTGGACAAGGCCAGGGGGTGAGGGATGGAGAGCCAGTAAGAGCTCCTGAGTCGCGATGCTCAGGCGCCCCCCTTTTAACGTGCAAGCGGTTTGCATGAGGGAGAAAAAGGGGCCGCGGTAGGCGAGAGAAGATAATCATAGGCAGGTTAAGCATGAAGGCAAACCAACTTAGATAACTGCGGGAAGGATACACGCCACTGGGTCAGGCCCGAGTGGCATGGGGATGATGCAGCCCGTGGGGCGCCCCCAGCAAGGTAAACTAAAGGCATAAGCAAAAGGGATACATGCCGCAGGGACTGACCCACGCGACCTGGGAATAATGCAGCCCTGAGGGCGCTCCCAGCTGAAATGGAACTCGAAAGATGTCACATGATACCATTGCAGAGCTGGTGTTGAAGTAGCTGATGATGCGCGGTGAAGAGGTCGATCCTCATGAGCCACCGGAGCCCTGATCCTCGGGAGGCTCTGGGGGTCCGGGCGGCTCCTCAAGGTTCATCTCCATCTCCGCCAGTAACGCGTTGTGCCTGGCCTCCTGAGCTTCCAGAATGCTCCGCATTAGGCGCTGGTGAGCAGCAGCCGCGTTTGGCAGGCCGAAAGGCATGCAAACGTAGCAGTGTGGGGGACCCTCGCAGTGTCTGATATGTCTCCAACGTATCTATAATTTTTGATTGTTCCATGCTATTATATTACCCCTTTTGGATGTTTATGGGCTTTATTTTACATATTTATATCATATTTGGGACTAACCTACTAACCGGAGGCCCAGCCCGTATTGCTGTTTTTTTTTGCCTATTTCAGTATTTCGAAGAAAAGTAATATCAAACGGAGTCCAAATGGAATGAAACCTTCGGGAGCGTGATTTTTGGAACGAACGTTATCCGAAGAACTTGGAGTGCAAGTCAAGAAGCAAACGAGGCAACCAGGAGATAGGGGCGTGCCCACCCCTCCTGGGCGTGCCCCCTGTCTCCTGGGCCCCACGAGCGGCCACCGACGTACTTCTTCCTCCTATATATACCTACGTACCCCGAAAACATCCAGGGAGCCAACGAAAAACAATTTCCACCACTGTAACCTTCTGTATCCGCGAGATCCCATCTTGGAGCCTTCGCCAGCGCTCTGCCGGATGGGGAATCGACCATGGAGGGCTTATACATCAACACCATAGCCCCTCCAATGAGTTGTGAGTAGTTTACCACAGACCTTCTGGTCCATAGTTATTAGCTAGATGGCTTATTCTCTCTTTTTGGATCTCAATACAATGTTCTCGCCCTCTCTTGTGGAGATCTATTTGATGTAACTCTTTTTGCGGTGTGTTTGTCGAGATCCGATGAATTGTGGGTTTATCATCAAGTTTATCTATGAGAAATATTTGAATCTTCTCTGAATTCTTTTATGTATGATTGAGTTATCTTTGCAAGTCTCTTCGAATTATCAGTTTGGTTTGGCCTACTAGATTGATCTTTTTGCCATGGGAGAAGTGCTTAGCTTTGGGTTCAATCTTGCGGTGTCCTTACCCAGTGACAGAAAGGGTTGCAAGGCACGTATTGTATTGTTACCATGGAAGATAAAAAGATGGGGTATATATATCATATTACTTGAGTTTATCCCTCTACATCATGTCATCTTTCTTAATGCGTTACTCTGTTCTTATGAACTTAATACTCTAGATGCATGCTGGATAGCGGTCGATGTGTGGAGTAATAGTAGTAGATGCAGGCAGGAGTCGGTCTACTTGTTGCGGCCGTGATGCCTATATCACTACTAGGAAAAGGGCTATAGATAGGATTGCTACTAATGGCGCACCAGGTAAGTAGTGCGCCACTACTATATACTAATGGCGCACCGGTCGGTGATACGCCATTAGTGTGGAAGACACTAATGGCGCACCGGACACACGGTGCGCCACTAGTATTAATATTTTTTTTCCATTTTTCCATACATACTAATGGCACATGAGGTCGAAGTGCGCAATTACTAGTTCTAACTAGTAATGGTGCACCGTGCAAACAGTGCGCCATTAGTATATATATATATATATATATATATATATATATATTTTACTTTTTGCAAAACTACTAATGGCGCACCGTGTCAAAGTGCGCCATTACTAGTTTAAACTACTAATGGAGCACTTTTCCACAGTGCGCCATTACTATATATATTTTTTTACTTTTCTGCAAAACTACTAATGGCGCACCGCCTGCAGGTGCGCCATTAGTAACCAGGGTTACTAATGGCGCATTTGCTGATGGTGCGCCATTAGTAACCTGGGACCAACAAGATATTTTGGACAGCCCACCTACCCACTCACTTTCCCCACTTCATTCTCTCCACCTCCTCCTCCAAGCTTGTCTCGGCTGCCTCCTCCTCCTCACCTCATTCGCACCATAGATTCATCAAAATTAAGTGGTGAAATTACCTTTTTTTGATAGGTAAGTAAGGGGAAAGCTATCTTCATGATGTAGATCTACTTTTTTTCTCCCTAGCTCGCTCCAACAACGTGCACATGCACTTTTTGTGGCCTAGCTAGATCTATGTATGTTTGTGGTGTTGCATGTGTTTGTGGTGTTGCATATATGTTTGTGTTTGCAGGTACCGGTATTTGAAATGCGATAGTTGCCAATATTTTGCCGGAATGTTGATTCATTTCCGTTTCGGCGTGAATTTTGGCACTATGCATTCTTTTTGGTCCTATTTTTAGGGAAGGTCATGCCAAATTTTTTCTTGGTTCTAAAATATCGTTTTGCTCTACCCCGCAGGCCACCATGGTCCGCACGATGACCGAAGGCATCGTGAATAGGCTTTTGAGCTCCGCGAAGGCCGAGATGCTTCAAAAGAACGAGACGGAGATAAGATGTCCGTGTCGAAGATGCAAGCTGAAGAGCCTTATTGCGGACCCGGATTCCGTGCAGGTGCGGGACCACCTGCTCTTGCGTAGTTTCATGGATGGCTATCGGTGGCAAGGTGATGAAGATGACTATGAAGTCATCCATGGGGGCCGGGCAAGAAATGAGGAAGGGCAACAAGACAAGTACCACCACGGCGAGGGCGGGCGAGAAGACGAAGAATCTCCAGGACATGATCACGGCGGTGATGCTGTACACAGTCATCATGTAGAAGATGTCGTACATGATGATGAGGAAGATCAATACGAAGGGCATGATCATGAAGATGAAGATGCCGGAGCAGACGACGATGGAGGCTGGGTGCAGGACCCTCATATTCAAGAGCTGCTTCTCAAGTAGACGGATAACGCAAGAGCTGCCGCCCGAGAGAAAGCCAAGCTGGATCAATAGGAGATAGACGCGGTTACTCCATTGTATGAAGGATGCAGGCCCGAGGATACCCGCCTGAAAGTAACGCTCATGGCTCTGGAGATGAAGGTAAAACACAAAATGACCGACGCATGCTTCGACGAGAACATGTCATTCTGGCACGAACGTCTTCCCAAGGGGAACAAGTGCCCGACCAGTTTCGAGGAGGCAAAGAAAATCGTGTGTCCTCTGGATTTACCGCACGTGAAATACCATGTGTGCATGAACAATTTCATCATTTATCAGGACGAGCATGCGGAGTCTACCATATGTCCGGTGTGCGGCATCACTCGATACAAGAAGAGGAAGAAAGCTCCTCGAAAATCGGTGTGGTACTTTCCGATCACTCCTCGTTTGCAGAGGTATTTTGCGGACCCTAAGGTAGCAAAGCTCCTGCGTTGGCACGCGGATAGGGAGGAGAAGAAGCGGGAAGATGATGGAAATGATCCGGAGATAAATAAAAAAGACAAGATCCTGAGTCACCCTAAGGATGCGAGCCAGTGGCAAGCGTTGAACTTCGAATACCCAGAATTTGGGAAGGATCCAAGGAACATCATGCTGGGCGCGAGCACCGATGGAGTCAATCCGTTTGGCAGCTAGAGAAGCACACATAGAACCTGGCCTGTGTTTGTGTGGATGTACAACCTTCCCCCCTGGTTGTGCATGAAGAGGAAGTACATTCACATGAGTATGCTAATTGAAGGGCCGAAACAACCAAGGAACGACATCAATCTGTATCTGGGGCTGCTGAAGGAGGAGCTAGACACGCTGTGGAATACGCCAGCCAATACGTGGGACGTTGTAGAGAAAGAATATTTCCCTATGAGAGCCGCACTGCTCACGACGGTGCACGACTATCTCGGTTATGGATATCTCGCGGGGCAGGTAGTCCATGGATTTTCTGGATGCGTAAGGTGTATGGATGACACAACGTATCGCCAGCTAGATAGAGATCTCGAGTCTTTGAAAACCGTGTTCATGGGACATCGAAGGTGGCTTCGCGATGATGATCCATGGAGGAAACGCAAGGATCTGTTCGATGGTGAAACCGAACCCCGAAAACGCCCGTGTACGAGGAGCGGCGAGGAAATAGACGAGCTGTTGAAAAATTGGAAAGACTGCCCACTGTCGGGAAAGAAGCAAAAGGCGCCAGAGCCGGGAAAGAAGCAAAAGGCGCCAGAGCCACTGCTGAAGGTATGGAAAACGAGATCTGTTTTCTGGGACTTGCCGTACTAGAAGATCCACTGTGTGCCTCACAGCCTAGATGTCATGCATATCACAAAGAACGTGTGCGAGAGTCTGCTTGGTACCCTGCTCAACATGCCAGAGAGGACCAAAGATGGGCCGAAAGCAAGGGAAGACTTGAAATCAATGGGCATCAGGCAGGAGCTTCACGCTAATGATGATGATGATGATGAGGCGAAGCAGGACACAGAAAGTCGTCGCAAAGGCAAAAAGGCCAAGAAGACCGGAAATGACTACCCTTCCACGTGCTTCACTCTAAGTCAGGAGGAGATCGAGCAGTTTTTCACCTGCCTCCTAGGAGTAAAACTTCCTTACGGTTACGCGGGGAAGATAAGCAGATACCTAGACCCAGCGAAGCAGAAGTTCAGCGGGATGAATTCTCACGACTGTCACGTGCTGATGACGCAGATACTTCCAGTTGCAATCCGTGGGATCATGGACGCGCACGTCCATGAAACGCTATTTGGCCTATGCAACTTTTTCGACGTCATCTCTCGGAAGTCCATTGGCGTGAGGCAACTCAGAAGGCTATAGGAAGAGATCGTGGTGATACTATGCGAGCTTGAGATGTACTTCCCGCCCGCATTCTTCGATGTTATGGTGCATCTGCTGGTCCATATCATGGAGGATATCATCCAACTCGGGCCGACATTCCTGCACAACATCATGTCGTTCGAAAGGATGAATAGTGTCATCAAAGGATACGTTCGAAACATGTCACGTCCAGAGGGAAGTATAGCCAGGGGCTTTTTGACCGAAGAGTGCATCTCCTACTGCACGAATTATCTAGGCATCAAGAACCCCGTTGGTCTGCCCGTCAACAGGCACCTCGGCAGGCTCGCTGGATGGGGTCACCGTGAGGGTCGCCGCGAAATGCATGTCGACTTCGAGGGTCGACTCGCCGACTTTGAAAGAGCAAACCTAGTCGCGCTACAACACATAGACGTGGTCGATCCTTGGGTGGTAGAGCACAAAACCTTTATTGAGAAGACGTACAATGACCGAGGCCAACAGAGGATGGATGGAGATATAATCAAAGAGCACAACTCATGTTTCACGCGTTGGTTCAAGTAGAAGCTTCTTTCATACCCTTTACATGAGGATTCTTTCGTGGAAGAACAACTCATATTCGCCTTGTCACAGGGCGCCGAGCATAACCTGATGACCTATGAGGCGTACGATATCATCGGCTACACATTCTACACCAAGAACAAGGACATGAATAGTTCATCAGAACTCCAGGGTAACGATGGAATCCTACACCGGCAACGACAAGGACAGATACTACGGAAGGATCGAGGAGATCTGGGAGCTGAGCTACGCTGGAGAGAAGGTCCCGATGTTCCGTGTCAGATGGGCCAAGAGCGTCCTAAAAGAAGACCGATATTTCACCATCATGGTTATACCCGAAGCCAAATCCAAGACCGCGGGCGCAAACGTCACCGCGAAAAATGAGCCATGGGTACTGGCTTCCCAAGTGGACAAATGCTTCTTCATTACCGACCCGCCAATGCCCAGCCGTGTTGTCGTGAGGAGAGGCAAAAGGAAGATCATCGGAATGGATGGAGTAGCCAATGAGCAAGACTTCGACAAGTACGGCGACCTGAAGATCGAACATGACGACGACGATGAAGTAGCAGCACACACCACAAGAAGAAGCAGGACCACCCTACCTAAAGGACGTCCGTTCCACAGAAGAACTCCATTTGCGAAAAAGAAGGGCAAGAAGATTGTGAACAGATAGCTAGCTAAGATCGATTGTATTTAACTCGTAGTCTTCATTTCTCGATTGTATTTCATGGGCACTTTTTGATATCATGAATATTTTAAATTTCATGGGCACTTTTTGAATTCATGAGGACACGCGATCTCGATCCCCCTCCATCTCGATCTTGATTCCCCCTCCATCTCGATCTCGATCCCCCTCCATCTCGATCCCACCCGCATCCTCCCCTGCTAGCTCCACCGCCACCGCCGACCCACCGCAACCCTCCCCCGCTCCATCGCCGCCGACGAGCACCCGGCCCCCCGCACCCTCCCCCGCTCCACCGCCGCCAATGGGCACCCCCCGCACCCTCCCCCGCTCCACCGCCGCCGCCGATGATATTTTCAAGTAACAAATTTGAACATATTTTTTAAAAAAATTACTTTTTTATAAAAAAATTACTGTTATGATTTAAACAAGTTGGAACATATTTAAACACAAATAAATATCAAACAACATTTAAAATCCATAAAAAAAATATTGGGGAGCCTGGGAATCGAACCCAGGACCTCCTGGTGTGTGTGCTGCGTGCTGACCAGTCAAGCTAGTGGGGGGTTCTGTTGTGGATTGGGTTAGGTGTAATATAACCTGCTGAGTGCTCGAACTAAAAAAACATTCTAATGGCGCACCCCTCAGTGGTGCGCCATTGCTATGGATGTACTTATGGCGCACCCCTGGATGGTGCGCCATTGCTAAGCCTCCCCCCACAGTAAAATCCCCAATCTCTCTAATCTCTCCCCTGCCTCATCGATCTCACCCGCTGTCCCCCGTGTTCGCCATCCCCCTCGCCGCCCCCTCGCCTCCTTCGCCGTCCCCGAGCTGAGCGCCGCCTCCCTCACCGTCCCTGAGCCGACCGCCGCCTCCCTCGCCGTCCCCGAGCCGAGTGCCCTCGACGTCCTCCCGCCCAAGCACCCCCTCCCCCCGCGGCCCCGCCTGCGCCCTCGACGTGCTCGCCATCCAACACCGCGCGGCCTGCTCAGGAGGACCGCCGCTGTCTTCCTCTTCGACTACGAGGACCGGGACGAGCTCGGACGCCTAGGAGGACCGCCATCGCTCGACGCCCTCGACCGCGCGGCCTGCCCAGGAGGACCGCCACCGCTCGATGCCGAATTCGCGCCGCCTCGACTAGCTCCGGCTGCCCCGAGTCGCCATCGACCTCCCAAGTGAGCACCCGAGCCGCTTCCCCCTCTTCCCCCTCTTTATTTCCTTCTGATGTGTTCTAGGGTTGGGGGTTGGAGAAATTTAGACAAGGAAAGGGGGTTGGAGAATTAAGTAGCTAGGGTTTTCCAAATGTTCAAATCTCTGAGCTTGCTGCAGTGCAACCAAGATGATATTTAGATGCATTTTAGAGGATACTAGTCTCAACTAAGCATCCGCCTAGAGATTCTTTATTTAAGTAGCTAGGCTCAATTAGTGAATTTTCCAGTGAGTTTGGATTCATGCAACAATATGAAACATTAATTACTATTCTTTCTGGCCACTAATGAAGTAGAAAGAAGGGATTGTCTCTTTCTTTGGTTGCCAGGTTGCGAAATCTACCCAAAACTCTGAGATTGCCCATGATAGATGTAACATGTAAGAAGTCCATAATTGATTAATGGTTCTGTTAGTTTGATAGTTTTTTTAGTGTTGCACCTTTTCCTTCTACAACTTGCAGATGTGCACACAGTTTTTTGTGTTCAGTTTAGGAGTTGGTCCTTGGGAAGCATAAATAAAACATTATTGGCAAGTGCAGTCTTGTTACTCCTAGGTATCTACAAATGAGTAGATGAATATTTGTTACCAGGAGGGGTTACAATATCTTTCAAACTGATGTTGTTCTCATGATCATGCTTTCTAATGGTTTGATATCACCCAAAGTTTGGCATGGAAACTACAGAGGTACTATGTAGTGTTGTATTACTTCTTCCTAATTCAGGGTGTTTAAATGTGCATTAGTTCTTCTGATAATTAATGGTTAAAGTCCTTTGACAAGAATGTGAACAATAAGAGATGTAACCAATCCCAGAAGTAGAACCATGTATATTTTCTCTCTACAATTCTCATGCAACAATATGGAACTAATTCTTTAAGTAGTTAATGAGAACACTTGGTCCATATTCATTTGCAGTGAACATACATTTTCACTGTTCTTATAATATTTGCTTGATGTCAGATTATGCTATGAGGATATTAGTCTAAGCCCAGTCTTGGATGCATTGTTTTATTCTGCGGTGGTTAAACCGGGTCTGAAAATTATCTAGTTTGACCTGTACTTGTCCAGCTATCATAATCTATTCTTTGACCATGGCAGTAGCTGTCATTTTGTTATGATAATTTCAGTATATATCTTACTGTCCTTTGCTGATCTCGTTGTATTTTCAATTCACAGGCAACTCTCCGACGAAGTCTCCTCCAGGTAATATATGTCTCATGCTTTCTAAAGAGTACTAGTATACTGACTAAACTATCCACTTGATATGCTTAGCTGCTCTGTTGTCTGAATCGTGACACTTTGCCAGCTGAAACTTGCCTATCACACTGTCGCTGTATTGCTCAACTAAAAACACAAATATTTGTAGTTTTTGCCTGTCATAATGCAACTAAGCATACTAGTCTCAACTAAGCATACTAGTTTTTTGTAGTGATACAGTAAGATAGTGAGACGGTAAGAAGGAAACTTCCCAGATTATGTAGAAAGAAAATACTTGGTTTGACAGCAAGTACCATGACATGAATCAAAAAACATATACGGTGGGAAAAATAAAATGGCAGAAACCTGGGAGGTTCAAAAATGCCATTACGAAGCAAGGTTGCTTGTTACTTTCCTAAGATGTGCATCTCATTTATTTGTGTTTTTATTTGTAGCTGTATTGCTCAACTAAGCATACTAGTGTCGCAATACACTGTTTTGCAGGTAATAGTGTCACAATATTTGCCTGTCATAACAGCTGAAACTTGACAGTGTTTCCTAAAAACACTGTCACTGCCACTAAAAGCATGACAATATAGTTTCTAGTTTGTGTTTTTATTTGTTCACACTGTCGCTGTATTGCTCAACTAGACAATTAGTGTTTATGAAGAAGAAGAATAAACCTGCTGCTGCTGCCGTTATGCCTGTATTCACTGCTGCTGCTGTACTTGTGATGATGTTGTACTTGTGATGATGCTACTTGTGATCTTCTGAAATGACCCATTGGCGACTTCGCTGCTGCTGCTGCTGCTGCTGTACTTGTGATGATGTTGTACTTGGGAAAATGATTTTGCAGGTACCCAGAGAGGCCCTTGAGTTTGCCGGAATGTTGATTAACTTCCGTTCTGGCAAATTCGGGTACTCCAGATGTCCTATTTTCAGCAAAGGTCATGCTAAAATTTTCCGTGAATTTTAGCATGACTTTGCTAAAAATAGGACATATGGGGTACTTGCGACTAATGCATGGGCCGGGGTATCTTAGTACTTAATTAAGTAGGATCAACTGCCCCTTTATTCTTGCTGCATTAAACCATAGGTGGCAATAGAGCCAAGTGATTAGGCCCAACTTAGAATTCTCCTTAGCATCGATAAACCCTAGATGATAAACCCAACATAGGTGGCAATAGAGCCAAGTGATTAGTGCCAAGTGATTAGGCCCAACCTAGGGTGCCTCGGCATCGATAAACCCTAAATGATGAAAACTTAACTTGGTTGCCCTGGATGCCTCGGTGTCGATGAGAACCTAGATGATGTACGCTTAGGCTTTTAGGGTGCCTCGGCGTCGACAAACCCTAAATGATGAAAGCTTAGGCTTTTAGGGTGCCTCGGCGTCGACAAACTCTAAATGATGAGACCATGATCTTGTTCCTTGACAATAACCAACTTTTTGACCAAACTTTTTTCCTATTTCGAGCGAAACATGGCCCACAATTATGAGGCCGGTGGTGCGGGCGGCAAGCAATTCTGGGAGCTGAACCAGGAGATGGAGGAACAACCTCACCGCTATGAGGATGCCGCGGAAGACACCGATCCTGACTACAAAACCCCTAGTGGCATCGGGGATAACACCACTGATGGTGCCGCCGAGGATGCCACCACTGATGATGGCGGCGCACACACAGATGGCAGCCAACCGAAGAAGCAAAGGAAGGACCGGCGCCCGAATGCGCTCCGCACCCTCAAGGAGGAATTTACTCAAGTGGACTCCGACGGGCATCCAACGGAGCCCAAACATATAGTCAAGGGATACTCGCTTCAGCTCGGGTGCATTCTCCGGAGCACCATCTCGATCAACACCGAGAACCTTAGGCATAAGGACCACGGGAATTTGCGCAACCTCCTCTTCACGAAGCTGCACGAACGATACAAGTTCCCCGCCGAATTTGAAAACACACGCCTCTCAGGGAATACAGTGAACAGTGCCGCCCTCACGAGGATGAGCACAGCCCTGTCTACTTGGAGAAGCGCAGTGAAGAGAATGATTGATAAAGGTGATAGTTATGAGAAGATCAAGGCGAAAAATCCTTCGATCAGCGAACATGACTACAAGGAGTTCAAGATCAAGTGCGAGAGCAGCGCAACGTTCGAATCAAGTCAGTGGGGGAAATAAATGCGGGAGTTGAACTTAGGGGAACACAAACTCGGTCCCGGCGGTTACAGAGTGGCGGAGCCTATATGGGACAAGGAAGACGCGGAGCGTGCCGAGCAAGGCCTACCGCCCCGCTTCGAGAAATACAGCGGTGACAAGCAGACCAGGAACTTTGTCAGGGCCCGGTACAAGGAGGACCCGATAACAAAGGAGCTTACCACCGATCCGAAGACCAGGGCGCTTGAGCTTGTTCTGGTAAGGAATACACCCCCGTGTAATTAGCTCCATATGGTTGCACTCTAATTAATCCCCAATATTTCTAAATGGTTCATGTTCCTTCCGCAGGAAACTAAAAGCAGTAGCACGGGGTCGTCTCAGAGCTCCCCTTTCGACACCCCTTTAAATAGGGCGTTGACCGTAACGAAAAAGAAGGATAAGCTCACTAAGCCGACGTCAGCTGGTCGTGTGGCCGGCAAAGGCTTGTCCACAAAATGGATGTCATACTATACCGCTGGTGTGCGGAAGGAGAAAAAGACCAGCTCGGAAAGCCAGATGCGCGAGGTTGAAGCACTCAAGGCACAAGTGGCGCGGATTCCGAAGCTTGTCCAAGAGCAAGTGGAACAACAACTGGGAACGAAGCTCGACGCCATGGTGCCTACGTTGATTCATGGGCTGACGACGTGGATTGCGGGCGGCCAACACGGGCCTCCCCCGGTTCCCAGCTTCACGGCCAGCAACTCGCACAGCGCGCAGGCGGCGCCATTGGTGTCTCCGGCGGCGGCGCCATTCGTGTCTCCGGCGGAGGCGGTATTCGTGTCTCCGGCACCGGCATGGGCATTGGAGCTTAATGCACCCGGGTGTACGCCGGCCGGCACCTCGCCAGCAAGCGCCCCCTCCGTCAGTTGCACGCCCGCCGTTGGCGGTGCCTCGACATTAGCCGAGCTCGACGGCATCACGGTAACTAAGCCTCTCGGCCGATGACTTCATCTCCTTGCCTTTGACTGGGCATCCCTGACGCCCTACATGTTTTCGCAGGGTGCCGCCGACATTCCTTGCACTCTTCTGCACTTCGTGGGCGGCGAGTTGGTCGATGTCGCCAACGGCAGAATCGTTCAACCGGCCAACCGCATGTTCCACAGTAATCCGATGGCACCCACAGTGTGTAGGGTTGAAGTGGTTCGGGTGCTACCAGGCTGCGACGAGCTGTTACCTCCGATTTGTCCCGCTGGGGCCGACGAAGAAGATGAGATGACCTCAGCACCTGCGTAAACTGGCCCCTACTTTGGCCGAAGAGCCAGATTCATTTGGGGGCGGGGGACACCACCCCACAGACAAGACCGCCAGTCGTGCTGGCGCCAAGCCATGGCAAGAACGCCGCAAAGCTACCGGACCTGGCGGACATCCCTATGGCACAGGATACGGACATCCCTATGGCACAGGATCCGGACGACGACGACAATGACGATGGTACATTTACCAAAGTCTATAAGTACTTTGCCGAACATGGGTACACTGACGAGTTCTGCGGGTCTCTTTCTCAAGAACCCAACCAAGAAGACCGCAATCTAGCTGATACGACGGAGATATCCAATTGCAACAGGCATCGTCTGGCGTTCAGTTCTCAGGAGACGCCTCTAGCTCCCGCCTTCACCGAGCCACAGATAGCTGAGGTGCGAAATATTATCAGCACCAACATGGTCAAGAAGGCGGTCTGTGAGCAGAACTCGGTCCCATTACAGGAGATCAAGAAGAAGGGACGAAAACGAAAGACTAACAAGGGCGCCCGTGCGAGCCAGCCAGCGCCGAGTTCGATCCGTGCTCAGGACGGGCCACCTTCACCTAAGGATATCTCGAGGAGGGTGCATGTGGCGGGTAGGGCGATGCTACCGCCAAATATGCTCAATGCTGCAACCGGCGCTATGCGGAGTCTGCACGACAGTGTTCTTTCTTTGGAGAAGCGGCATCTCAGAGAGAATGATGTGGCATACCCGGTTTTCATGGACAAGGTGCCAGAGGGCAAGGGCTTTGTGGATGGCGACATCGGGGGTACGATCGTCCTGCGGTTTGATGACATCTTTGCTATGTTTAACCTTCATCCGCTGCACTACAGCTTCGTTCGGCTGTTTTCGCTGAGTATGGAGATGTGGATCATTAGAGACAAGACCCCGGACATCGTGATAGTCGACCCCTTCTACATGCGTGCCAAGCACTTGAGCAGCACTGGGGACCGCCAAGTTGTGAGTTCACACCTCGAAGGCGTCATTCTGGCAAACCCAGATAAGGATAACTTCCTTGTGGCTTACTTTCCCGAGTAAGTCATCCCTTAACCGCCCCGTAACATATGATTTCTTAGATTTCGACCGTTCTTTTTTTTCTAACATTCTGTGTTCTGTGCAGTGACACACATTGCACACTCATCCTCTTAAGCCCAAAATATTCCATGGCCACGTATTTCGACCCGAACCGTAACTCCAAGATAGACTACACAAATGTCAAGAAAGTTCTTGATGATGTTCTCCCCGGCTACGCCAAATCTGGAGGCACCTTCACCAGGGCAGTTCATAAGTACGGCAAGCACACCTTCTCACACAATACGAATTTCTGCTACGTCAAGCAGCCGCCTGGCGGTCAGAAGGATGCCTACTACGCCCTCCATCACATGCGGACAATCATAAGGGACCATCATCACCTTCTGCTACCAGATAGTCTCAAAGATTGGGCCGCGAGGTTGTCGGCAACCCAGGACGCGTACCTCAGACAAGAATTCTTTCGCATCCAGTCAGAGTTTGCGGACATCATCCATCAAGATGTCCTTCATACCTCGGGGCAGTTCTACCTCAGATATCAACCGTCCAACAATGAGATAGATGGAATGCTACAAATGCAGGGTGACAATGACCGCGATTCCATGACCATCACGACAGACGATGGCTTCATCCACGCTCCTGTCCGATGAGTCGAGTCGAAAGTAGTGATGTGTAGTTCTAAAACATTGATTGGCTCATGTTGTAATTAAACTTTAATGAATTCGTATGTCTCTTTGGTTTGGACAGTCGTTCAACTTAGATGTAATCGATGCTATTTATTAGTAGGACCATGAATCGAGCTATTAATGTCTTGCTTTTCTCTTCCGATCCTTTTTTTGCATACTTACATATTGCTTATGTATTCTCTGTTGTTTGGCTTGTGCATAGAGATGCCGTCGTATGTCGTGTAAAAGGGTAAGGTTCCCGGAGTCTACGACGACTGGGAGGAGTGTCGGAGACAGGTTCACGGTTTCAGCGGTAACAATTACAAAGGGTACACCACTAGGGCGGAGGCCGAATCTAGATACGCCCGCTATCTAGCGGGAGAGAGGAGGGAGTGTTGGGGGAACCGGATGAAGACCAGTTTGATCGCGATGATGCTCATCGTGATGACCGCAGCTCTCTTTTATGTGATGGTAGTTTAGATGATCGATATCGACTTATAATGTGAAGACAAACTCGATACTCGCGGTCTTGAGACTTGTAATGTTTTATCTTTGTTCGGTCTTTTGAATTCGGAGACTAATATGATGAAATGTATTCGGAGACTAATCTTCTATTGTATTCGATGAATCTGCTGTTGCTGTGTGCTGCTGTCTATATTCTGTCCAATAATATATTTTGTAACCTGTGCAAAAATCAGAAAAGCAAAAAAAAACAAATATTCATACTAATGGCGCATCACCACAAGGTGCGCCATTAGTATGCCAAAGGATACTAATGGCGCATCAAGGTAGAGTGCGCCATTAGTATGACAAAGCACATGGTTACATATGGGTTCCCGGGAGGCATACTAATGGCGCATGGTCTTACATACTAATGGCGCACTGCCTGGTGCGCCATTAGTACACCAGATACTAATGGCGCACCAGTGATGCGCCATTAGTAAAAAAATACTAGTGGCGTGCTACTAATGGCGCACCAGTAGTGTGCCATTAGTAAGCAAAACCGGTGCGCCATTAGTAGGCCTTTTCCTAGTAGTGTATACATGATCATGCCTAGATAATCTCATAATTATTCGCTTTTCTATCAATTGCTCGACAGTAATTTGTTCACCCACCGTAATACTTATGCTATCTTGAGAGAAGCCACTAGTGAAACCTATGGCCCCTGGGTCTATCTTTTATCATATAAGCTTTTCATTTACTTTTATTTGCATCTTTACTTTTTGCATCTATATTATAAAATACCAAAAATATATTTATCTTATCATACTATCTCTATCAGATCTCACTTTCGCAAGTGGCCGTGAAGGGATTGACAACCCCTTTATTGCGTTGGTTGCGAGTTCTTTGTTTGTTTGTGTAAGTGCGTGGGACTTTTGAGGAGCCTCCTACTGGATTGATACCTTGGTTCTCAAAAACTGAGGGAAATACTTACGCTACTATTGTTGCATCACCCTTTCCTCTTCAAGGAAAACCAACGCAAGCTCAAGACGTAGCAGTGTCCCACGCGCGAAGGCCGGAAACGCTCCTGAAACGTGACTCGGTTGAGCCCCGGGTAGTCGATGCAGACGCGCAGCCTGCCATCCTCGCTTGGATGGGGAGCTACGCCGGGTAGGCAGCGATCGCCGCGCATAACTCTTGATTCTTGCAGCTCCTGAGTGACCTTGGTGATGAACTCCTGAGGGTTGGGCCCTCCTTGCCTCATGCCTTCCTGAGGGAAACATGCCGCGAAGCACGCCTCCAAGTGGTGCCCGAACACCTCCCTCGTGAGCTTGGAAAAGTCTGAGGCCCTCCAGGAGAGAGCCCCAGAGCCTTCCCTGAGGAGGGCGCCGGGCGAGCCTTCCTATGCGATGGTGGGAGGCGCCCCTTGCACGGGCGCAGATCCCGAGCCGGGTGATGTCTTCTTCTTCTTGGGAACTGCCTCGGGAGGGTTCTCTCTCTCTCCATCTGGGTCCTCGACTGATGCAGCTTGGAAGGCGCGCTCGAGGGAGCACACCGCATCCTTCTCCTCGCATGGGACTGTGATGATTCTGCCGCTTCCCGGCATCTTGAGGACATTGTAACCATGGTGGGTCACCGCCATGAACTTGGCTAGGGCTGGATACCCCAGGATGGCATTGTATGGCAGGCGAATGTGGGCAACGCCGAAATCGATGAGCTCGGTATGGTAGTTCTTGCGCTGTCCAAAGGTGACAGGGAGGCGGACTTTCCCTATCGGGGTGGTGGAGCCGTCAGTGACTCCTGAGAAAGGCTTGGACGGCTGAAGCTGGTCATACGACACTTGAAGATTGTTGAATGTCTCGACGGACAGAACGTTGAGCCCTACGCCACCATCTATGAGGGTCCTGGAACTTGCACATTGCTGATGACTGGGGAACAAAGCATTGGTAGGATGTCGGCTGTAGCCGCATAGTTGAGCTGATCCGCTGAGCTGAACGTGATGGCGCACGTGGACCACCTGAGAGGGCGCGTGGCCTCGAGCTTGGGGAGGACTGCGTTCACCTCGCGAGCAAACTGCTTGAAGATGCACTGAGAAGCTGGGGCTTGATCACCACCCAAGATGCAAGCGATAGCACGCGGCTCCTGGAAGCCCCCAGCCCCCTCGTCCTGATGATGGTCGTCATTCCTTCTTGGCGGTGGCGGCATAGGAGGAAGGCCTGCATTTCCCTTCGGGCAATCCTCGCGAGGCTGATCCCTCCAAGCCCCCTCGTGAGGTTGGTCCTGCCAGCGGTCCTCGCGAGGTCGGTCATGCCACCCTTGGCGAGGGCCTCGGTCATCCCATCGTCCTCCACCTCTCCCTCCTCCTCGGCCGTATCCCCGATCGTTGCGCTCGGGGCGTCGACCGATACATCCTTCTCGCACGGCCCTGAGCTCTTGGCATTCGTTGGTGTCGTGGGTGTGGAGGTCGTGGTATACGCAGTACCGGCTGACCTTGGATGACTCCGGCTGGTCCCTGCCGCACTTCGTGTCTGGCTCTGCTGCGAGCATGGTTGCTCCTTTGCGCTTCACATCCTTGGCCTTGGCTTTCTTCTCTTCAGGGTCAGCAGCTGGGAGCTCGAGAATGGAGAGGCGCCCCTCCTCAGCCCTTGCGCACTTGGTCGCCAGGTTGAACAGCTCCAGAGATGTGCATAGATCCTCATGGATTGCCAGCTCCTCCTTCATCTTGACGTCGCAGACGAAATCAGAGAACGCTGAGATGATGGCCTCCTCTGTCACCTTGGGAATCTTGAGGTGAGCATTGTTGAAGGGCTGAATGTACTTCTGTAGGGTTTCTCCAGGTTGCTGCTTGCTGCGGCGCAGGTCACCCACGACTGGGGGGCGATCGCGAGTGCCCTGGAATTTGGTGATGAAGCGGGTGGGCATCTCGTCCCAAGAGGAGATTGTGCCAGGAGGCAGGTTCAGGAGCCAGGTGCGGGCACCATCTTTGAGCTCCATGGGAAACCAATTCACCATGACCTTTTCGTCTTCGTTGGCCGCTTCGATGCACAGCTCATAGAGCTGCAGGAACTCCGCGGGGTCGGCAGTGCCGTCGTAGTGAGGAGGCAGATCCGGCTTGAACTTGCCTGATCAGGTGACAGTACGCAGCTCGATGGTGAAGGCGCGGCAGCCTGCGGTGGCCACCAGAGCCCTTTGCAAACGCGGGGCTTGCTCCTGTGGATTCCTGCACGCCGCCGCCAGGGGCAGCGTGGGGTCCTGACGTGCTAGCGCAGGGATGCGGTCATGACGTGCTGGAGCAGGGAGCACGCGAGTACCTTCTTGGGGACGAGGGATTTCTTGGCAGCTCCTTTCTTGTCGTGCGGGCGCTGGACGCGGTGGGTCTCGTCCAGGGGCCGCGCGCCTTGGATCCAGGGCACCTTCTTGGGGAGGAGGTGGCGGAGGCACCTCTTGAGCTGCATCACCCACGCAAGACGGAGGGCGAGGCATCGAGAGGGACGACGCAGGAGAGCCCCCTGCGGCGCTGACGAGCTCGTAGAGGTCGTCGACGGGGCGGTAGTGCAGGAGCTCGCGTGCCAGGAGCAACGCAGCATGTGCGTCCATCGGAGCGCGACGGGCGTGAGACGACGAACCAGCTGGAGTCAGCGATGGAGTGGCGGTGCGGCCTTCCCGCCGCACCGAGGGATGCATCGATGATGCCTGCTGCTCGTTCCCCGCCGGGCCGGTGGCGGCATTGGCGGCAGGCAACAGAGAACGATGGGGAGGCCCACCGAATGGATCCGTCTGGGCGACGCGGGTGGCGAGAGCAGCCCGACGCTCGGCGCGAGCTCGACAAGCGTCAGCCATGGATGCGACGAATGATCGAACGCGGAACAACGGAAGAAAGATTCCGGCGCACCCCTACCTGGCGCGCCAAATGTCAGATATCGGGTTCTGGCAAAACCCTTAAGGTTTGAACTCTGGGGTCAGCATGAAGATCTTCCCCCTACCGATCCGCGTCCCAACGCCTTGCTGAGAATCTAAGCTACACGATGAACAACACAAGGGACACAAGGTTTATACTAGTTCGGGCCACCGTTGTGGTGTAATACCCTACTCTAGTTTGTGGCGTGGTGGATTGCCTCAAGGGCTGATGATGAACAGTACAGAGGAAGAACAGCCTCGCGAGAGGTCTTCTTGAGCTGGCGCAGTGCTCTCTGGATCCGATGAGAACTCGATGCCCTCTACTGTGGTGGCTATCTTTATATATAGAGGCCCTGGTCCTCTCCCCAAATATCGAGCGGGAAGGGAGCCAACAACGACCACTTTGAAGGGGAACAACCAGTACAAGTTATCCTGACTAAAGTTGGTCTTCGACTGCCAAAGGCATTGGCGATAACGTCGTCTTGGACTCCACGGTGACCTCCATCCTGCCGCTCTGCTGGCCTTGGTCTCGTTGCACCGATATGGTAGCCATTGCTTGATGCCTCGGTACTCCGCGCCTGCGCTTGCCCCCTTTGCACCAAAGAGGAAACGAGGACACTACGCAGGCTGGCGCTCGCCTGGCGCCTGATACGTCCATTTTGCGTCATGCTTTTATATCAATATTTATTGCATTATGGGCTGTTATTACACATTATATCTCAATAATTATGGCTATTCTCTCTTATTTTACAATGTTTACCATGAAGAAGGGGAATGCCGACAGCTGGAATTCTGGCTGGAAAAGGAGCAAACATTGGAAACCTATTCTGCACATCTCCAAAAGTCCTGACACTCCACGAAACAACCTTTTGGATTTAATAAGAATTTATGAGCAAAAGAAATAGGCCAGGGGGCCCACACCCTATCCAGGAGACAGGGGGCGCGCCCCCCTATCTCCTGGGCCCCCTGGTGGGCCTCCGGCGTCCATCTTCTGCTATATCATCACTTTTACCCTGGAAAAAATCGTAGGCAAGCTTATGGGACGAAACCCCGCCGCCACGAGGCGAAACCTTGGCGGAATCAATCTAGGGCTCTGGAGGAGCTGTTCTGCCGGGGACACTTCCCTCCGGGAGGGGGAAATCATCACCAACGTCATCACCAACGATCCTCTCATCGGGAGGGGGTCAATCTCCATCAACATCTTCACCAGCACCATCTCCTCTCCAAACCCTAGTTCATCTCTTGTATCCAATCTTGTATCAAAACCACAAATTGGTACCTGTGGGTTGCTAGTAGTGTTGATTACTCCTTGTAGTTGATGCTAATTCGTTTACTTGGTGGAAGATCATATGTTCAGATCCTTTATGCATATTTTTACTCCTCTGATTATGAACATGAATATTCTTTGTGAGTAGTTACGTTTGTTCCTGAGGACATGCACTACTGGAATCAGCTACTTTGCCATCTGCCAGCTCTTTGCCGTCAGCTAGCAGACGGCAAAGAAGCTCTTTGCCATCAGCTACCCGAAAGCGTACGGCAAAGAACTGGCTGATGGCAAAGAAAGCCTTTGCCATCAGCCTGTTCTTTGCCGTCCGCTAGCACACGGCAAAGAGGGAGGGGGGCCCACTGAGGAGCTGGTTAAAAAAATACTTAACGTCCCCCAGCTTTGGCGTCCGCCGCAGACGGCAAATATGAACAAAAGCGGACGGCAAAGGAGGGCGGACGGCAAAGGCTACCCTAACTAACCTAACTAACGGCCGAGCCCCCTCCCCCGCCCATTACTCATCTCTCTCCCTCGACCTCCTCCGCCCTTGCCCCCTCCGCCCCCGCCCTCGTCGCCCGGCGCCGCCCCCGCCCTCGCCGCCCGGCGCCGCCGCCCCCACCCCCTCCCCTACCCGCCACCGCCCCGACCGTCTCGTTGCCGGGCGCTGCCCCCGCCCCACCCGCCCCCGCCCCCGCCCCCGCCCCTCCTGCCCGGCGCCGCCCCCGCCCCTGCTGTCCGGCCATCCCACTGCCCCGGAGCCCCGCCGCCCCCCCACCCACCCACCACCCCGGCGCCAGCGTCGCCCCCTGCTCCGGTGAGTTTTTTTTTCTGTTTTTCTTTTTTTTGCTGTTTAATTCTTAGTGTTAGTGTTAGTGTTAGATTTAGTGTTAGAAAAGAAGAAAATTTAGTGTTAGTGTTAGAAAAAAGAATATGTAGAAGAAAAGAAGAAGAAGTGGAAAAAAAGATGAAAAAGAAGAAAAGAAAAGAAGTAGACAAAAGATGAAAAAGAAGAAGAAGAAAAGAAGTAGAAGAAGTAGAAGAAGAAGAATAGAAGAAAAGAAAAGAAGTAAAAGAAGTAGAAAAAAGATGAAAAAAGAAGAAGAAGAAGAAAGGAAAGAAGAAGAAAGGAAAGAAGAAGAGGAAGAAGAAAGGAAAGAAGAAGAAGGATAGAAGAAGAAGAAGAAGAAAGGAAAGAAGAAGAAAAAAGAAGAAGAAGAGAAGGAAAGAAGAAGAAGGATAGAAGGAAACACCCCGACCACTGACCCCAACACCACACCCCGACACCTGACCCCGACACCCTGACCCCGACACCCCGACCCTGACACCACAACCCGACACACAGACCACGACACCACACCCCGACACCCCGACCCCGACACGACACCCTGACCCCGAAACAGCACCCCGACATCGACATGACACCCCGACCCCCTAAACCTCCCGAAAAGGTGCTCTTTGGCCTTCCAGAGGCCGACGGGATTATATATTTGTGAACTATTAGTTAGGTCATATATTCTTCGATTTTGTTATGAAAAACATCATATATAATTGTGTTGATCGGGTAGATTTAAATGTGCAGTTATTTCATCGCTGCGAGGTTTGGTGTTTGATGACCTCGCTGTGCGTTTGATGAGCTCTGCCCCTTCGTTCGTGGGTGAGCACAAATGACATGTCCTTCTCCCCCATTAATTATTTGCACAAATGACATGAAATTTGGTAGCTAGCTATATATGTGTGTTGAATCATCAGTATGCGTAACCAATATGTGTCTCCCGTTCGAAAGCGTCATAGTTATAAATATGCATGCATTTGCATATTTATAACCTTGATTCTTTCGAATTGTCCAATGCTATCCATGGACAACCCGAGTATGTGTAGATTGGGTTCGTTTTCCCATATGCTTTGCTCCGGATCCGACGCATAAATTTCATCAGTGCCTCCCCTGTTGTTCTCCGGGTACACATCCTCTTTGTTTATTGCAGAGACGTGTATCATGAGAACAGCGGGGAGGTGCTGCCGAAATTTTGCATCGGATCCGGAGCATAGCTTGGGAAAATGAACCCAATCTACACATACTCGGGTGGGATTAGGACCTATCATTACCTATTAGAGTGTAGGTTGCATGGACGTAATAAAATTGATAAAGTAGATCAACTGATGAATATATACATGGTGAATTATATATATAATTGTTGTGTGTCTAGTAGCTCTGAAAGTCAAGATGAGTGATCGTGCGTGGATGTATACCGGTCACACTGGTCAGAATAAATGGAGCGTTGAATGGTTCACAAAAACCAAGGGGTTTGTGCAAGCCGCATTTGTAAATGGCCAGGGGAAAACTTGGTGCCCCTGTTTCCGATGCGGCAATTGGGAAAAGAGGACAGAGGCTGAAATGGGTAAACACCTGCAGAAGAATGGTTTTACGCCCGATTATACGGTGTGGACATTTCATGGTGAGTCTGCCCAACGTGACCGAGCTAAGGTGGATCATCGTCGCACCGACGAGCATGGTACCGGGATGGAAAACATGGTGCAAGACTATGATGATGCTCGGGATTCGGACGATGAGATGGAGGAATCTGCAAAGGCCTTCAATGAAATGTTGGAGTCTTCAAAACGTCCGCTCCACAAGCATACTGAGCTTTGTCAGTTGGATGCCACCTCACAAGTAATGGCTTTGAAGGCTCAATTCAACTTGGGCAGAGAATGCTATGATGCAATTATGACAGTATTTGGATGCTTTCTACCAAAAGGCCATGTAATGCCTGCAAACCTGTACCAGTCGGACAAAATCCTCCGTGCACTGAAGATGCCCTATGAGAAGATACATGCCTGTGAGAAAGGATGTGCCTTATTTAGGCTTGACTATGCGGACTTGAACTATTGTCCCATTTGCAAGTGTCCCAGGTATATTGTGGTAGACAACGGTATCTGCTATCGGCGAAGGAGGTACCAAGTATTATGGGAGAGTTGAAGCAATTTATGAACTTCTATTCTATGGTGAAAACCCACCGAATGTCGTAATCTTCAAATGTTATTGGTTTCAGCCGAAGGAGACTAGAAGGACTCATGAACATATAGGGCTAGTTGAAATCAACCAAAGCACCCATTTAGATGTTCCTGATGTCTATATTATGGCTCAACAGGCGACCCAAGTATTCTATCTACCCTGGGCCTGCCAAACTAATCCAAATCTGAAAGGTTGGGATGTCGTTTATGAAGTGCCGCCATGTGCTAGACTATCTCCCACAAAGGAAGAGGATTATGTACCTCACATTAACCCAAACACATATGAAGGAGAATTCTTCCAAGAGACACGTCTTTCCAAAAAGCGTTTCAAGAACCGGTATACTTCACCCCAAAACATTGAAGTAGACAGCGACAGTGAATCCCACATCACCCCAGAGGAGGAACGGGAAGAGCCAGAACAAGAAGAGATTACTGCTGCGGACGACCTCTCAATGCTTGACCGATTACGTAAAGGTGGCCTTCCACATGTTGATGCCACTGAACCCTATGAGCCCGTCATTGGTTATAGTGATGATGATGATGATTATGCATTTATTGATGATACTGATCGAGATTATTAGTAGTGTCAGGTATTCAATTTTTTATGTTGTACTTGATGATGATACACTTAAGTGATATACATATTATTATTCATGTATTTTTTTATGTTGTACTAATTTCATTTACTCTTTGTCATGGCAGGTGTTGAAAGATGGAAGGGGAGCCGACTGAGGCCAAGGACAAACATGCCCAAATTGAAGGTGTGCCACACCATCAAGGTAGCTCCAGCTTATATCAGTTCGGGCGGAATTGGGTAATGTGGTTTGCTTCATTATTAATGCAATTCATTCATCATGCTAGCTTGAGCCCTTTAATTACTAATTTACTTTGTTTCTCTATTTCAGGCATGCTACAATAAGACGGATAAGGTGCCAGATGGGTACAACCTGTTCGCCATGGCCCACACTGCCTCTTACAAGCAACTCAAGGGGAAGGCGAGGAAAGGGGAGGAGTTTAACCCGAGCCAGATCCCCTACAATCCAGAGCAGGTGATGATATCTAGTGGCGGGAGGTCCCGTGGCTCCATAGTCATTGATCCAGAGATTGCTCCTGAGACCACGGTGAGTTTAATTTGAATGGACGTTACTTGCTAGTCTTAACATTTGAGTGTCATCATGCTAACGAAACATTGGAAATGATCTTTGGTGCAGCATTACTCCACACAAGCATCACACGATTGCTACTGGCCTGAGCCAGCCCGCTCCCACACCTCCATGATCAAGGTAAGTTTCCCTAGTTTTTTGCTTAACAAATGCATAAAGACCTAGACTTAGCTTTATTTCATCCAATATGCTTACCTTAATGACCTAGACGTAGCTTCTTTTCCTGCAAAATGACTTAATAATCTTACTGACCTCCAAAACCAGCCATTTTACCTAAGTTAGCTCTAAAACGATCTATACTTAGCTTTGTTTCCTCCAAAATGTCCTAAGTTAGTTATAATATGCTTACTTAACTAGGTTTGCTCAATAATGACATGTACTTACCTTACTTATGTAAAAAATGGCATAATTAGCTTAGTTAGCTCATAAACGATCCATTTTACCTACATTAGCTCTAAAATGATGCATTTTACCTAAGTTACTTATAAACGATCCATTTCACCTAAGTTACCTCACAAACGATGGCGTGCTTCTTCTTCTAGTCTTCTTCTTCTAGTCACCTTTTTCCTAACTTTCTTATTTGCCATTTTGCAGATTTCATTCACTTCTCGGAAGCTAGCCTGCTATGATGGAGTGCTTGTTTTTAATTCCATTCTCTTCTAGTATTCTTCTAGCTTGCTACGATGGAACTTGCTATCTTGATGAAACTTTGCATTGTAATATGTATGTGCAACTTTGCTATCTTGATGGAACTTGCTATGTATGAGTGGATGGAACTATATATGTATGTATGATGAAACTTATGTGCTGTTAAATAGCTCTATGAAATATATCTATATATGTCATATATATTTGCTGTGAAAATTGTTGGATTTAAAAAACAGAAAAAAAGAGCCAATATGCAGGATCTTTGCCGTTAGCCACCGACGGCAAAGGTCTCTTTTCCATCAGCAGCGGACGGCAAAGAGGCCACGTGGCAGGCAACTGTGCTTCCTGGGAGGCTGACCTATTTGGTCAGTTTGCCAACAGTGGCTGACAGCAAAGACAAAAAAAACTTTGCCTACAGCGGCGGACGACAAAGGCCTTCCGATGTTTGCCGTCAGCGGCCGATGGCAAAGGCTTGCCGTTAACCACCTAATGGAGTAACAGCGCAATTATTGTCGTTAGTATTCTTTGCCGTCGGTAGCTGATGGCAAAGGACCCTTTGCCGTCAGCCGCCCGAAGCGGACGGCAATGTAGCTCTTTGCCGTCCCGTACATTGCCGTCCACTTTTGCCATCCGCGGCGGACGACAAAGACCTTTGCCGTCCGCCATCCGTGCCTTTGCCGTCCGCCGTGGCTGATGGCAAAGTAGCTGATTCCTGTAGTGATGGGTGAAGTCTTGCTATTAGTAGTCATGTGAATTTGGTATTCGTTAGATATTTTGATGAGATGTATGTTGTCTTTTCCTGTAGTTGTGTTATGTGAACGTCGACTACATGACACTTCACCATTATTTGGGCCTAGAGGAAGGCATGGGGAAGTAATAAGTAGATGATGGGTTGCTAGAGTGACAGAAGCTTAAACCCTAGTTTATGCGTTGCTTCGTTAGGGGCTGATATGGATCCATATGTTTAATGCTGTGGTTAGGTTTACCTTAATACTCTTTTTTGTAGTTGCGGATGCTTGCAATAGGGGTTAATCATAAGTGGGATGCTTGTCCAAGTTAGGGCAGTACCCAAGTACCAGTCCACCCACATATCAAATTATCAAAGTACCGAACGCGAATCATATGAACGTGATGAAAACTAGCTTGACGATAATTCCCAATGTGTCCTCGGGAGCTCCTTTACCATTATTAGAATTTGTCCAGGCTTATCCTTGATAAATAAAGGATTGGGCCACCTTGCTGCACTTTGTTTACTTTATTTACTTGTTACTCGTTACTATTTATCTTATCACAAAACTATCTATTACCTACAATTTCAGTGCTTGCAGAGAAAACCTTACTGAAAACCGCTTATCATTTCCTTCTGCTCCTCGTTGGCTTCGACACTCTTACTTATCGAAAGGACTACGATAGATCCCCTACACTTGTGGGTCATCAAGACTCTTTTCTGGCGCCGTTGCCGGGGAGTGTAGCGCTTTTGGTGAGTGGAACTTGGTAAGGAAACATTTATATAGTGTGCTGAAATTTTTTGTTACTTGTCACTATGGAAACTAATCCTTTGAAGGGCTTGTTTGTGGTATCTTCACCCCAACGAGAAGAGAAAAGATTTGCTCCTCAACGTACTGAACTTTATGAAAATATTCACTTTGAGATTCCTTGGGGTATGATAGAAAAACTGCTAGCTAATCCATTTGCAGGAAACGGAACATTGCATCCCGATTTACACCTTATCTTTGTGGATGAAGTTTGTGGATTATTTAAGCTTGCAGGTATTCCCGATGATGTTGTCAAAAGGAAGGTTTTCCCTTTATCTTTGAAGGGAGATGCATTGACATGGTATAGGATATGTGATGATACGAGATCTTGGAATTATAAGCGATTGAAGTTGGAATTTCACCAGAAGTTCTATCCTATGCATCTTGTTCATCGTGATCGTAATTACATATATAATTTCTGGCCTCGCGAAGTAGAAAGAATCTCTCAAGCTTGGGGGAGGCTTAAGTCAATGTTATATTCATGCCCCAATCATGAGCTCTCTCGGGAAATGATTATTCAGAATTTTTATGCTCGGCTTTCTCTTGATAATCGCAACCTCCTTGATACTTCTTGTGCTGGTTCTTATATGCTAAACACTATTGATTTCAAATGGGACTTATTGGAAAGAATTAAACGCAACTATGAAGACTGGGGTTCCGACGATGGTAAGGAGTCAGGTATGACACCTAAGTTCGATTGTTTAAATCTTTTATGGATACCGATGCTTTTCGTGGATTTAGCGCTAAGTATGGACTTGACTCTGAGATAGTAGCTACTTTTTGTGAAACTTTTTCTACTCGATCTCCCTAAAGAGAAGTGATTTAAATATAATCCTCCTGTTGAAGTGAAAGTAGTTGCACCTATTACAGTCGAAGAAAAGACTATTACCAATAGTGATCCTATTGTTCCTACTGCTTATGTTGAAAAACCTCATTTTCCTGTTAGGATAAAAGATCATGCTAAAGCTTCGACTGTTGTTCGTAAGAGTAATACTAGGACTTATACACCTCCTGAGCAAATTAATGTTGAACCTGGTATTGCTATGATTAAAGATCTCTCGGATGAGGACTTAGATGGGCATGTTATTTCTTTCTTGGGTGAAACTGCTAATATTGGTAGACCTGATACTAAGACACGTAGACCTGTCGTAGGCATGCCTGTTATTTTTGTTAAAATAGGAGATCATTGTCATCATGGCTTATGTGACATGGGTGCTAGTGCTAGTGCGATACCTTATGATCTTTATAAATAAATTATGCACGACATTGCACCCGTTGGATTAGAAGACATTGATGTCACTATTAAGCTTGCTAATAGGGATACCATTAAACCTATTGGTATTGTTAGAGATGTTGAAGTTTTGTGTGGGAAGGTTAAATACCTTGCTGATTTTCTTGTTCTTGCTTCCCCACAAGATGATTTTTGTCCCATTATTTTTGGTAGACCCTTCTTGAATACTGCTAGTGCTAAGATTAATTGTGAAAAGAACATTGTCACGGTTGGCATAGACGGTATGTCTCATGAGTTTAATTTTGCTAAGTTTAGTAGACAACCTCTTGAAAGGGAACCACCTAGTAAGGATGAAATTATTGGTCTTGCTTCCATTGCTGTTCCTCCAACTGATTCGTTAGAACAATATTTGCTAGACCATGAAAACGACATGTTTATGAAGGAAAGGGAAGAAATAGATGAAGTGTTCCTTAAACAGGAACCTATGCTGAAACATAACATTCCCGTTGAAATTCTTGGGGATCCCCCTCCACCCAAGGGTGATCCTGTGTTTGAACTCAAACCATTACCTGATAATCTTAAGTATGCTTATCTTGATGAAAAAGAAATATATCCTGTTATTATTAGTGCTAACCTTTCAGAGAAAGAAGAAGAAAGATTATTGAAAACTCTGAACAAGCACCGAGCTGCTATTGGATATACTCTGGATGATCTTAAGGGCATTAGTCCCACATTATGTCAACACAAAATTTCAGTGGAGAAAGATGCCAAACCAGTTAGAGATCCTCAAAGACGATTAAATCCCAAGATGAAGGAAGTTATAAGAAAGGAGATACGAAAGCTCCTTGAGGTAGGTATTATTTATCCCGTTGCTGGTAGTGAATGGGTAAGCCCTGTCCATTGTGTTCCTAAAAAGGGAGGTATTACCGTTGTTCCTAATGATAAAGATGAATTGATCCCGCAAAGAATTATCACAGGTTATAGGATGGTAATTGATTTCTGTAAGTTAAATAAAGCCACTAAGAAAGATCATTACCCTTTACCTTTTATTGATCAAATTCTAGAAAGGCTATCCAAACACACTCATTTCTGCTTTCTAGATGGTTATTCTGGCTTCTCTCAGATACCTGTGTCAGCGAAGGATCAATCTAAAACTATTTTTACTTGCCCTTTTGGTACTTTTGCTTATAGACGTATGCCTTTTGGTTTATGTAATGCACCTGCTACTTTTCAAAGATGCATGATGGCTATATTCTCTGATTTTTGTGAAAAGATTTGTGAGGTATTCATGGATGACTTCTCCGTCTATGGATCCTCTTTTGATGATTGTTTGAGCAACCTTGATCAAGTTTTGCAGAGATGCGAAGACACTAGTCTCATCCTGAATTGGGAAAAGTGTCACTTTATGGTTAATGAAGGCATTGTCTTGGGGCACAAGATCTCCGAGAGAGGTATTGAAGTTGATAAAGCCAAAGTTGATGCTATTGAAAAGATGCCATGTCCCAAGGACATAAAAGGTATAAGAAGTTTCCTTGGTCATGCCGGTTTTTATAGGTGGTTTATTAAGGACTTTTTAAAATCTCTAGGCCTCTGACTAATTTATTGCAAAAAGATATTCCTTTTGCCTTTGATGATGATTGTGTAGAAGCATTTGAAACACTTAAGAAAGCTTCGATCACTGCACCTATTGTTCAGCCACATGATTGGAATTTACCTTTTGAAAATATGTGCGGTGCTAGTGATTATGATGTAGGTGCTGTTTTAGGGCAAAGAGTCAATAAGAAATTGAATGTTATCCAGTATGCTAGTAAGACTCTTGATACTGCCCAGAGAAATTATGCTACTACTGAAAAAGAGTTCTTAGCAGTTGTGTTTGCATGTGATAAGTTTAGACCTTATATTGTTGATTCCAAAGTTACTATTCACACTGATCATGCTGCTATTAAATATCTTATGGAAAAGAAAGATGCTAAGCCTAGACTCATTAGATGGGTTCTCTTGCTCCAAGAATTTGACTTGCATATTATTGATAGAAAGGGAGCTGAGAACCTCGTTGCACATAACTTGTCTAGGTTAGAAAATGTTCTTGTTGACCCACTGCCTATTAATGAGAGCTTTCCTGATGAACAATTAGCGGTTGTCAATGCTTCTCGTACTGCTCCTTGGTATGCTGATTATGCTAATTACATTGTTGCTAAATATATACCGCCTAGTTTCACATACCAGCAAAAGAAAAAGTTCTTTTATGATTTAAGACATTACTTCTGGGATGATCCACACCTTTATCAAGGAGTAGATGGCGTTATTAGACGTTGTGTGCCTGAGCATGAACAGGAACAGATTCTACGTAAGTGTCACTCTGAATCTTATGGAGGACACGATGCGGGAGATAGAACTGCACACAAGGTACTACAATCTGGTTTTTATTGGCCTACTCTCTTCAAAGATGCTCGTAAGTTTGTCATATCTTGTGATGAATGTCAAAGAATAGGTAACATTAGTAGACGTCAAGAAATTCCTATGAATTATTCTCTTGTTATTGAACCGTTTGATGTTTGCGGCTTTGATTATATGGGACCTTTCCTGCCTCTAATGGTTATACACATATTTTAGTTGCTATTGATTAGGTTACTAAGTGGGTAGAAGCTATTCCAACTAGTAGTGCGGATCATAACACTTCTATTAAAATGCTTAAAGAACTTATTTTTCCGAGGTTTGGAGTCCCTAGATATCTTATGACTGATGGTGGTTCACATTTTATTCATGGTGCTTTCTGTAAGTTGCTTGATAAGTATGATGTCAATCATAGAATAGCATCTCCTTATCATCCGCAGTCTAGTAGTCAAGTAGAGTTGAGCAATAGAGAGCTCAAATTAATTTTGCAAAAGACTGTGAATAGATCTAGAAAGAATTAGTCCAAAAAACTTGATGATGCATTATGGGCCTATAGAACTGCATACAAAAATCCTATGGGTATGTCTCCTTATAAGATGGTTTATGGAAAAGCGTGTCATTTACCTCTTGAACTTGAACATAAGGCATATTGGGCTATTAAAGAGCTCAATTATGACTTCAAACTTGCCGGTGAAAAGAGGTTGTTTGATATTAGCTCACTTGATGAATGGAGAACCCAAGCATATGAGAATGCCAAGCTTTTCAAAGAAAAAGTCAAACGCTGGCATGATAAGAGGATACAAAAGCGTGAGTTTAACGTAGGAGATTATGTGTTATTACTCAACTCTCGTTTAAGATTTTTTGCAGGAAAACTTCTCTCAAAATGGTAAGGTCCCTACGTTATCGAGGAGGTCTATCATTCTGGTGCTATAAAAATCAACAACTTCGAAGGCACAAATCCGAGGGTGGTTAACGGTCAAAGAATTAAACATTATATTTCAGGTAATCCTATCAATGTTGAAACTAATATTATTGAAACCGTAACCCCTGAGGAATACATAAGGGACACTTTCCAGAACGTCCTAGACTCCGAAAAGGCATAGGTATGTGGTACGGTAAGTAAACCGACTCCAAAACAACTCCAATGGAAATTTTTATCAGTTTTGGATTATTTAAGAATTTTAGGAAGAAAGAAGTAGTCCGAAAGGGACACGAGGCTCCCACGAGAGTGGAGGGCGCGCCCCCCTGTAGGGCGCGCCCCCTGTCTCGTGGGCACCTCGTGTGCCTCCCGGACTACGTTTTCTTGTATGTTACGTATTTTGATCGGTAAAAATTCATTATATATAATCCCGAAGGTTTTGACCACCGTATCACGCAAATATCCTCTATTTTCGTTTCGAGTTGTTCCTGTTGCAGAATAAAGCAAGATGTCTTCTCAGGAGTCAGTTGGGGAGAGCCGGGTGTCTCACCCAATGCCAGGTCCAGGAGCAAATAGTGATGCCCATCACTTTGGACCAGCAATGGAAGATGAGATGGAGGCTGATTTCAAAAGGATAGATGCCATGGAGGAAGATCAAGAAGTTACCTCTCGTCTCCAAGCAGAATTCACTATGGGGGAACTACCTAGCCTGGCTGTCCCTCCTTCGGTCATCCCTTCCAACACCAGATTTCTTTCTTATGAAAATATGAAAAAGAGTTTCATGTGTTCTCCAGAAGCTATGCAGCATCCTTGGGTAAAAGGAGCTTTGGCCGTTACGGGCAAGCTCCGTAAAGAAATTATGGACCTCAAACAACAAGTCAATAAGCTCGAGGAGGAGAACCGTATCCTGAAGAAGATCATCGCCAAGAAGATCATAACACCAACCGTGAAGAAGGAGAAATAATCACATGGGTATGGGCACTCCCCTTGGCAACTGCCAAGCTTGGGGGAGGTGCCCCGGTATCGTATCACCATCACACTCCTATCTTTACCGCTTTACTTAGTTCGATCCTTTTAGTAGTATCTTGATCTAGTAGATTGAAATTTAGATATCAAGTAGTTTCGAGTTTTGCATTGTGATCTCTTTATGTAATCGAGTCCGCGTGCTCTCTATAATAAAGATTAGTGTTGAGTCAAGGGCTTTGCTATGTTGCTATGATCTTGAGAAAGTAGAAAGAATAAAAGAGTTCATATTGATCTTATGGATAGTGATAACTTCACACATAGAAAGTATGAGGCATAAAAATTGTTGAGAGTTGATGAACATAGCCTTGGTCATCATTGCAATTAATAGGAAGTGATAAGGAAAGAGGGGTTCACATATAAATATATTATCTTGAACATCTTTTATGATTGTGAAACACTCATTAAGTATGACATGCTAAAAGAGTTGATGTTGGACAAGAAAGACAACATAATGGTTTATGTTTTCCGACATCTCACTTAAAGTATATTGTCATTGACCTTCAAACATGTTGAGCTTGCCTTTCCCCCTCATGCTAGCCAAATTCCTTGCACCAAGTAGAGATACTACTTGTGCTTCCAAATATCCTTAAACCCAGTTTTGCCATGAGAGTCCACTATACCTACCTATGGATTGAGTAAGATCCTTCAAGTAAGTTGTCATCAGTGCAAACAATAAAAATTGCTCTCTAAATATGTATGACTTATTAGTGCGGAGAAAATAAGCTTTGTACGAACTTGTTGTGGAAGTAATAAAAGCGATGGATTGCATAATAAAGGTCGACATACAAGGGGCAATATAAAGTGACGTTCTTTTGCATTAAGATTTTATGCATCAACCCTAAACGCGCATGACAACCTCTGCTTCCCTCTGCGAAGGGCCTATCTTTTACTTTATGTTTTTACTTTATGCTTGAGTCAAGGTGATCCTCACCTTTCCCTTTTTATTTTATCCTTTGGCAAGCTCCTCGTGTTTGAAAGATCATGATATATATATCCAATTGGATGTAAGTTGGCATAGGCTATTATTGTTGACATCACCTAAAGATGAATATGTTGGGAGCCAACACAATAAGCCCCTATCTTTCTCAGTGTCCGGCTGAGACTCTATAACCACAAGTATTGCGTGAGTGTTAACAATTGTAGGAGACTATGAGATAGTTGAGTATGTGAGCTTGCTGAAAAGCTCTATTATTGACTCTTTCTGATGTTGCGATAAATTGCAATTGCTTCAATGAATAAGATTATAGTTTGTTAGTTCCCAATGAAGTTTCTTGAACCATACTTGACATTGTGAATTGCTTATTACTTGAGCATAGGAAATCATATAACAAAATCTATATATGTTGTTGTTATTAGAATGATCATGATGCCCTCATGTCCGTATTTTATTTTTATCGAAACCTCTATCTCTAAACATGTGGACATATTTTTCGATTTCGGCTTCCGCTTGAGGACAAGAGAGGTCTAAGCTTGGGGGAGTTGATACGTCCATTTTGCATCATGCTTTTATATCAATATTTATTGCATTATGGGCTGTTATTACACATTATATCTCAATACTTATGGCTATTCTCTCTTATTTTACAAGGTTTACCATGAAGAGGGGGAATGCCGGCAGCTGGAATTCTGGCTGGAAAAGGAGCAAACGTTGGAAACCTATTCTGCACATCTCCAAAAGTCCTGAGACTCCACGAAACAAATTTTTGGATTTAATAAGAATTTATGAGCAAAAGAAATAGGCCAGGGGGCCCACACCCTATCCAGGAGACAGGGGGCGCGCCCCCTATCTCCCGGGCCCCCTGGTGGGCGTCCGGCGTCCATCTTCTGCTATATCATCACTTTTACCTTGGAAAAAATCGTAGGCAAGCTTACGGGACGAAACCCCGCGGCCACGAGGCGGAACCTTGGCGGAATCAATCTAGGGCTCTGGCGGAGCTGTTCTGCCGGGGACACTTCCCTCAGGGAGGGGGAAATCATCACCAACATCATCACCAACGATCCTCTGATCGGAAGGGGGTCAATCTCCATCAACATCTTCACCAGCACCATCTCCTCTCAAAACCGTAGTTCATCTCTTGTATCCAATCTTGTATCAAAACCACAAATTGGTACATGTGGGTTGCTAGTAGTGATGATTACTCCTTGTAGTTGATGCTAATTGGTTTACTTGGTGTAAGATCATATGTTCAGATCATTTATGCATATTATTACTCCTCTGATTATGAACATGAATATGCTTTGTGAGTAGTTACGTTTGTTCCTGAGGACATGGGTGGAGTCTTGTGATTAGTAGTCATGTGAATTTGGTATTCGTTCGATATTTTGATGAGATGTATGTTGTCTTTTCGTCTAATAGTGTTATGTGAACGTCGACTACATGATACTTCACCATTATTTGGGCCTAGAGGAAGGCATGGGGAAGTAATAAGTAGATGATGGGTTGCTAGAGTGACAGAAGCTTAAACCCTAGTTTATGCGTTGCTTCGTTAGGGGCTGATATGGATCCATATGTTTAATGCTTTGGTTAGGTTTACCTTAATACTCCTTTTTGTAGTTGCGGATGCTTGCAATAGGGTTAATCATAAGTGGGATGCTTGTCCAAGCTAGGGCAGTACCCAAGTACCGGTCCACCCACATATCAAATTATCAAAGTACCGAACGCGAATCATATGAACGTGATGAAAACTAGCTTGACGATAATTCCCAATGTGTCCTTGGGAGCTCCTTTACCATTATTAGAATTTTTCCAGGCTTATCCTTTGCTACATAAAGGATTGGGCCACCTTGCTGCACTTTGTTTACTTTATTTACTTGTTACTCGTTACTATTTATCTTATCACAAAACTATCTATTACCTACAATTTCAGTGCTTGCAGAGAAAACCTAACTGAAAACTGCTTATCATTTCCTTCTGCTCCTCATTGGGTTCGACACTCTTACTTATCGAAAGGACTACGATAGATCCCCTACACTTGTGGGTCATCAAGGCCCGCCTGGTCTCGATCGTCATGGCTTGCGTCATGAGCACGTCGCGAGGTACTCCTGCCTTGATCTCTCTGCCTCCTTGCGAGCCTGCCTGGTGAGGCCGTCCCTGAGGAAGCCTTGCATCGTCCGCCCCACGAGGCTTGGCCCCTCGCGAGGGTCTTGAGCTTGGGTTGATGAAGATGGGTCGTACTGGGCCACCCCTTGAGCCACGCCGCAGGCCACAGGCAGGCAAGTCTGGGGACCCCCGTTCCCAGAACGCCAACAGAAACATATTGTGAACTTTTACCAACTACACGGTATGTTTCTTTTGCAGGATATTCTTCTTCGAGAAGACGCAAAAAACATTAGTATGTATCAATGCATTCATAAGAGAGAGAGGGAGGGAGACAGTGTGCGCGTGTGTGTTATGTGTACAACTGTACATGCGCAGAAGAAGCAACAACCCAAGGAGCACAAATGGTACACTGTGCTAGGCACCAAAGCTGCCCCCGCTTCGCTTTGCTTGGGGCTATGCGGATGGCGACGCAACCCTAGCGGGCACCCCTCTTCCCCTTCCCCTCCTTGTCGATGTTGGAGGGGTCACCGACGAAAGCCACGGGGCTGCGTGGCAGCAAGGCCTTGCTGCTTCGTCTACACGCGAAGGGCTCCGGATGCCAAGGCAGCGGCCTCGGGTGGTGCGGTGAGCGGGGTTCGCTAGTGTTCCTCCTCCCCCTTGGCCATGCGGGCAACGACTAATCTGCCTGCTGCGAAGCAGTGACTTTACTAAAAATATTAATAAAGTGGTACTGGAAGCACCTTTTGCACTTTTAATATAGGGGATGTGCTAGAGTTGCTCTAAGGAGAACTCCAAGAGGGATCACCAAATGGTGGAGACGACTGGACGTGTCTGTTAGATCTTAAACGAGAGAGACGAGAGACAAATGATTGAATCAAACTCTTTATTGATGGTTACAGAATCCTTATATACAATGGGAACGGACGCCTTCGTAAGACGCGACTGTTCGGGCGCGGCCGTGACGGGACGGGGATTATTCCTTAATTAATGATGTGTTAATTAATCTTAACACTCCCCCCCAATCACCGCTTGATCGCATAAGGATCCATCATCTTCGATTAAATCTCCTCCAAAAACCCTGTGGGAAAAATATGAGGAGTAGTGTATGATATGCTGGTAAAACTCCTTCAAACCCTGTGGGAAAATAAGGAGAAATTGATCCAACATATAATGATTATTGCCTCTGTTAACTCAATATGAAGTATATCCATAGAATTTAGAGGGCAATAAATATGTCGTATATACTTTCCTTAAAAAACCCGGTGGGAAAAACGAAAGTATGACATATAATCTTGTGTTGATATTACCTCATTAAAAACCTTTATGAGAACCTATATAGTAAACTCATGAAGGGAAAAAGAGTATAATATGATGCATTGAACAGGAACAATTCAGGAAGATACTCCACCTAATTCTTGCAAATTTCGAAGCCGTCACACACCAATTCCAAGAACATATATCTGGAATGTAGAAGTTGGTAGGGACTTCGTGAACAAATCAGTCACATGATTTGACTTGCAAGATATGCAATATAGCGATATTGCTTATTATGTAACCTGTTTGCATCCGGTCAACACAAGAAACATTATCCTTGAGATAATGGTTTGTGGATGTAGCCATGAGGTCTGTCTCGAAGGCTCTTCATGAGAGGGCTACCACACCTAATAGGAACACTAAGCTTGTCTACGATCTGATATAGTGGGATTTGATCGATGTATCCAATGATATCGGTGTTCACATTTCTGTGAAACTGAAAAACTAGGACAAGATGTTTGATGCCTTGAAGATATCGAAAGATATTCTTGAGTACCAACCAATTGTGTTTGGTGGATCCAATGGCATTAAGGAACGTTGAGTCCCAATATTTCATTTCCATCATCTCTTGGTCTAAATAGATCTTTCTCTATGTCTAGAGAATGAACCACCATGAGAGTTATGGATGTATAAGACTTGTCTACAATGAATTTCTCCAATATATTTTTGAATGTAGACAACATAGTGTACCAAAATTGTATGAGTGAAGGTGCTCAAGTTGTAGTAACGAGCGGTACCTTGGTTTTACCCAAATCCTTCATTTAAACTTCGTCGTTTAGATGATTACATGTATCGTCATTGCAGGAGTAATCACTGTGCATGACAGACAAACATGGATAACCATCATCGTAGGAGTAATCCTTGTGGAAAGGAACTCACTAAGTCGGTTGTACCAAATGTACCGACAACAATAAGTCATATGGTGACTTACTGATTTTTACACAATGTATGTTGCATTTTGTATTTCGATTCAGAGTTGAGATTCGATTGGAAATCAATCATACATGTCTGAATCTAGTGAGCCACATGGATATGTGATCACTACATCTATCAACTGCAGAGATGGATGATTTTATACTGCCAATGATATAAGTTATCAGAATGAGATTCCACCTCTGGAGAATAGTTAGGTATCTGCGTAAACCCTTGTGCTACAATACTTGCTCTTTGTTTCACCACCTCGTTGTTCTCAATTCTGTTTCCAGAAGAAAACTGGTGTAGGTATTGCTTATGAATACCTTCCCATTATTGAGCAAGATCATTTCTACCTAGATTATACCCTTTGCTTGAGTTCAGTCCGAGTGTTGTTCACACTTTGCCATGGCCATGGCCTTTGGATCTGAATTATTTGAAAGGTTTTTGCAATCTAGTTGAGAAATGTATGTCGACAATTGTAGACTTCCGGTTATATGATTCTCTAGAATCTATATATCAATATATAGTTGATGGAAATATCGTTACCCATGGTGACTGCTCGCGATTTCCCAATGCGATTGAGTCGGGTATTCCGATGTCCCGATCATTGTGTGCACTATGACCGGGTTGGTGGAGGTTTCCCGTCCACTGGGTGTATACTACCCATTAGGTGCCTGCCAACGTGAAGTTGACTTGCATTTACTGATTCACAGGCCTTGATATCCTTGCTTGCGAGAAGCTGGATCCTGATGTACTTCTGACATACATCTCCCCCTGTTGCTTTGAACAGGGAGTGGAGTGGATTTTGTTGGTACCTCCACTCTTTCAGGCATACTTTTGCAGGATTGTAGGATTGTGTGACACCTTTATAGTCAGTAAATGAATCTGGCAGGTTATTTGCAATATGTTGCAAATCTTCTGAACACATGGTTCAGCTCTTTGATTACGTGGATATGAGGCAGAAATGTGTTGAACATTCCACTAATTTCCTGGCATTCTTTATTGTACTTGAATTCTCCCCCTAATGCCTGGAAATATTCCTCATTGAATCAACATACTGGCCTTGAATAACTCCCCATGTGAGGGGCTTGAGGTATTGACGGTAATACAGTTATTCCTCACATAGATCCCAACTATATGTTGAGGGGCCAATGATGTATGTCGGGGTGATGATATCGGTGTGTAACCGAATTACCGCAGATAGGAAATACTTGGTAGATTTCCACGTATCAAAGATAGAGGGGAATAAAATTATGCAGTTTGTTCATGAGCGTGTAAAACTCCATGACTCCAACATAAAGTTGGTAAGTTGCAATTTCAAAGTAAAGATCATGCAATGAGCTCAATTCTTTGGATGGGATTATACCAAACCATTTTGAGTCTAGACATTAGGACAAATTGCTAAACTTCAATCCGAGGGCCATAGAAAAAGGCACTCAAGGAGAATTCTGCAAATGCTATCCATTCGATTTGATTGAAATCGATGTCAGGATAATGAGTCAATGGTTTCGTGTGAATAAAGCACACTTGAGACCATCATGTAGATGTGTCTTTGGAAAAACCATGGATACCTGAATAGTCTAGTCAATGGTTGGGAAAAACCACTTACCTCGACTTGATGCATTCAAGGAGTCTGAGTGGTTCAGCGTAAACTTTAAGGTGCACAATCCTTAAAATTAGCTTCCCTGTGTCTGCACACAAAATCCAAATATTGTTAGAATTTAGCATCATAATAATCATAAACCAATGGAATTGCTGATAGTTTCGGTTTCAACCCAATGTCTCGATGACCAAGGCAAGTATGCCAAGTTTGTCATGTACAAGACACTCTGGAAAACTATCTCGTACGCAACCTGTGCTACGGGTTGAGTTGTATGTGTAGTACAATCCAGATGATACATAGAAAATGTGCTTGCCATATCCGTTGCATATGGTAAAGAAAATGTATTTCTCTTTCTTGCCAGCATAAGTTTCGCTATGGAAACCATGTTGACGAATATCTCTATAGCTTAGTAGGGTACGAGTTAAACTTGGGAAGCAATGAAGCATCCTGACGTTACTCGAGTACCCACAGGGATAGTAAATATGACTCGAGTTGAGCCAACAAATACCTCATCGCATCTAGCGATTTTAAAATATCTCCTTTCTCTCAATGAGAGTGGAACCATTGGACTTCCCCGAGTATAGAGTTTATGGTGCATATGCCCACAAGGCACATATCATTTTTCATCGGATTGACTCCCTTAGAAATATATATATATAGACATGAAGATTCTCAAGAAAATCATTGTCGGATATATATAGAATACATACAAATGAATTTGTATCAAAGTGCTGATACAATATATTGTGGTATACAATATATGATGACAACAATACTTATGTTGTTGTTACAACATCATAAATAGACATTAATTATATTGACCACTCAGGAGATTGGAAGACTATTTATAATCTCCAAACATGTCGGTTGAAGCATATTCAACCATCACATTCTCCGTGCCTATAGGGCCCCGTCATAGCTAGTGATGTCGGATTGAAGGTTGAAGTAAAATTCAAACCTTTTCCCTTGAGGTTCATTGTATCCCAGGAATTGCTGATACAGAATAACCAGATGCTGTGATCTAGTCTAATGCCTTATGATTATAAGACACCATTTTTCTATTAGCGGTGTCATCCTGACCAGAGGTGAATCCAGGATTGCACATATTATCCCACGAGACACAAGAGTGGTCATGATGTCCATGGCCCATATAGGGCAGTGGTGGCCATTGAGGGCGAATGCCTCAAACTCTATACCAATATGTTACCTCTATGGGTAAACGAGAGATAATTAATTTACAACCAGTAAATTAAAGACCATCATGGCTGATGTTGTAATGAACTTAGCAAAATCAATGGGTATCTCAAGAAGTTATCTTGAAACCATTAGTGTGAATCTCAAATAGCTAAATATGACATCTTGAAGATAATCTCAAAAATGGAGTAGATCTCACAGCACTAGAGAGTATAATCTGATGGAATCAGTAGATACTCACTCCTAATGCAATCATAATGTCGAAACGACAAAATATAGGCTTTATCAGTAGTCATCGATAATCTGCGTAGGCAGTAGATCCATATGACTACCGTGTGATCTCAAGCATCAATTTGAAGAAATCACCTTGAATTTTGCATCTGTATTTGCAAAAAATTGAAAATCTCAATTGCAAATAGACGTATTAATCTCGACATGTAGCAAACATGGAGATACATACATTCCGGAATACATCGTACTCAACAAAAATACACTACTATTGTAATGAATAGTAATGATGTTGTAAACTTGATGTTCAAGTGAGAGCTTGAATTGTATAGACCTCAAAATAAATGAGATGATGTTGTATGAAGTTGCAAGATAATTCAACAAAATGAATAATATTTTGCGAGAATTCGCAATGAGATTGTTTTGCGAGAGAAAAAATAATTCTCAATCGCAAATCAGTACTCTAGAGGTACTAAATTTATCTTTGCGAGAGATAAAAACAAATCTCAATTGCAAATAATAGATGTAATGAATCTCAACATGTAAGAAACATGGAAATATATTACATCACGTTCTGGAATACAAGGTACTCTACAGAAACATAGTATTTAAGACAAATACTGGAAATAACAGGGTCAAAACAGATCAACGCTAGTAAATAGCATTGTTAACAGGAGCAATTTGCAAAATCCCCGAAATTGAAGGATGATGTGCAAATATTAGCCTGGACCACTGAATCAGCCTCTTTTGCTAATTCTAGTAACTACAGGGACCTTAGTGTAAAGAGACGAAGAGATAAGGATCTCCATCGTGATTCCCTACGTGGGCACAAATCAATCGATTTGCTTCACAGAACCACCGCCTGGATGGTTCGAGCCACGCCGGAGGGACACCACGATGTTGGCCACCGCGGACCGCGCCAACGAATCCGCGGGGTGGGGAGCAGCGCCGTGTGGTCGCTCTCGCGGGCGTCACCAGTGGAGAATCCTCACTGGTGAGATGCAGGCCGTAAAGCGGCGCGGCCACGGCGAGGCGCGGGCGGGCGCAGCGCGCGAGGGCGAGGGGGCCGGACGCGGTGCCGTTCGCGAGCCCGAGTGCCGCGGGGCTCCGTGAGCAGGAGCGGCCGGAGTGGCCGTTCGACGGAGTCGGGGATGGCAGGCGCGGCGGCGCGGCAGCGTAGCCCGGGACACGCGCGACCGTCGGCAACCTCTGGAGCGGCACGCCGGCTTCTGCTTCAACAACCGCTGGGGTCGGAGGCTGCAGCGGCGGATCCATGACAGGAAAGTCGTACTGGTGCAGGGGGCATACGACCCAGCCATGCACCGAGCACCAGAACGGCGGCGGCGGAGCCGCCAGCGCCGGGTCGATGACCCCATCGGACTCGAGCCTTGGCGCAGCCGGACCGGCCAGAAGCCGGGCGGGCACATCGGGCTGCAGAGGCGCAGATGGCTGCACGGGCTGGTTCGACGGCCCCGCGCCGTTCCGGTGGTTGCGACGGAGGTCCTGGCGGCGCTGGTTCCAACCTCTACGCCGGAAGCGGCGAAGGTCGCGCACACGATGCTGGAAGCGGCGGCCACGGCCATCGACGCGAAGGAGGCGGAGAAACAGGGACATCGGAATTCGAGGCATGGTTCCGTTTCTCAGCTTTTCCCTGTTCTCCTAGTCTTCTCGTCGGAATTGCAAGCCGGAGAGCGTGCTGATAACGTGTTAGATCTTAAACGAGAGAGACGAGAGACAAATGATTGAATCGAACTCTTTATTGATGGTTACAGAATCCTTATATACAATGGGAACGGAGACGCGACTGTTCGGGCGTGGCCGTGACGGGACGGGGATTATTCCTTAATTAACGATGTGTTAATTAATCTTAACAGTGTCTACATACAGCGGGCGGGGCGTCGACTATCTTGCCGTAAATCTGGACAGTGGGTATGACTGGCAGTGGACAGACCGAGAGAGAAAAAAAGAGTGAGACAAATGTGCTAGGGGGAGATGTGGTCCAACTAATAGTGGGTTAGGCAGACGTCTGGACTCTCTTAAATCCCCTCCCCTATTTGGTACCGGTTTGGGGGTTCTGAACGTCCAAATTGGTACAGACAAATATCATGACTCACATTGCATGGCTTAAAGTGTCCAGACTATCCAATTCAGACATTTGCGGGCGATTTGATGAACCATGTTGGAGTTGCCCTAATATAAGATATGTATCTTGTAACCAGACGAACACCAAAAATTGAAACTCAAACTGACAAGCTGAGGCAACTGCTTCGTGTGACCATCGACAGTACTCCATTCTATGGATTGGAAACTCGAACTTTCGATGCTCGAGAGTCGACATAATACCTATATAATGCCATCTAAAAGATTGTTGGGTGATGGCAACAGAGGAAACCAGGTGAGCGTATTTTGGTTATGTGCTGGTTTGCAAATGAAATGTAGAGGGTTTAACGCTACAAAGCACCAGTTTCAGTGTTCTTTTGTCAGATTACATTTGGTATCATGGACAGAAACATACAGACTATCAGACCTGCACGAATAATAACATGAACGGTTAAAGCACGAACATCCAGCAATGTCCGGAAGTGGAAACGCTGGAACAGATGCAAACTATCATCACAAGTTAATGTTGCAAGATGCTGGGACAGGCAATGGTCTTTCTAACCTAGCCGCTAGCACACCAACCCTTTTCCTTTTCGTGCTGCTTGCAACTGGAATTGTTCTAGTGAGTGGGTTATATTTTGTGTGACATTTACCAACTTAATAAAGAATGTGGACGACTGAATAAAATCTGCAAGGGCTTTGCCTTGGCATTCACCGTATACATTGTTGGTCCAATAATTTAAAATAACTATGTTCTATATTTTCGGTGCGAAACCCTAAGATATTGCGGAATCTTTGCACTGTCGAGTAGATATTAACCATGACTTCCACAAAATTCAATGAACAAAGGTTTGGTTTGCTAGTTCGCCATAGATAAATGGTGTCAACTACTCTTATGCAACCATTTATTTTAATGTGTGGTGCTCAAGCTGCTCTACAAATTAGATGCAACTTGCACATCAAGAAATAGAAAAATCTTTCTCTTTTCATCATGAGCGACAACAAGGGTACAAACCGGAAACACACTCAATGTAGACTATCAAGAAAACCACTACATAAGAAGGTAAAGTCAACTCTTTGACTCAAGGAAGAGGGACATTAGCCATAACAATTTCTAACAATTGAATACTAAGAAAATCACAAGATAATTAAAATAAAGCAGAGCCAAACCATCAGCCCAAGAAAATAGACACATGATGCGGATCAGTTGGCAATTATGTACAAAGCAGAGCAAAATTACTAAGAAATTATAGCATCAACATACAGAATATTCATTTCAGCCATCCAGGGTGCCAAGAAAAGCATAGATAAACACACAGAAGATAGAGCTTCTGATCATAATTTATATACATCAATGCAAATGAAGAAGATGCCAGCAGGCTCATACTTGATCCAATTCATAGATGTTGCAGCTCATAAGGATACAACAGTTAAGCTGCTAAGAAGCACCACCTCACTCAATATCAATAGACATCAGATGAATGGTGAAGTGTTCACAACAGAACTTTCTAAAGCCTGAAAGAAGGTATGCTGGACAAGACTTTGCTTGAGCCGATATTTAGACAAAAAGAAGTATTTGCGACCATGATCAAAACTGTCAATCAGCTTACCATCATTGTCAATGTAAGACAGACACCGACCAGAACTGACCAGCAAGAGCACGTCACCGTCCGCTGAAACAACCTCCACATTCCAAAGGTCATCAAAGGTCTCAAACTTCCCCCGTATTTCTGCAACTGGCAATTTGATTCGATACTTGAAGTTCCAAACCTCACTTTTGTAGTTCTGCAATACCCATATATCAATAGTTGTTTTGGCATAGTTACGGCTATATATGCCGAGTGTACCATCCATCTCAAAGGCATATGAGTTGGTGGAAACAATTGGAGCACGCATTGGCCGGAACGACTCAGCTATGGTGTCGAATACTATTATCGCTTTGCTTTCACTTTGAAGCCGTACATAGCTGCTTTCACTCACATAATAGACTGGGTACCAATGCAGGCTATCGCATACCAAGACAGGTAAACTGAAGCATTGTGATGTTGACTCCTGCCACCCGATGTACCTCGGCGACTGGTGAGAGCCCAATGCAAAGACATAGTAGCCAAGTTGGTCTTCAGTCGTTTCATTGTAGCTATCACGTTCAAGTAACAATCGATACTCGCCAGTAGGTTGATGCGAGTACATCCCCAATAACCGCAAGCCCAACTCATGTAGTTGTTGAAGGGGAGCAAATTGACGAGTGGCCAAGTTACAAACTGAGAAATCAATGGTGTCAGTCATGTTGTTATACCTGGAGAGGACGAGAAGGCCATCGCAGGAAGCCTCTGGATTGAAGGCCTTGTCAAGATGGGCGATAGTGTGGAGCTGGGCGGCGGCAAGGCGGTCGACGGTGAGGATGTATTCTTCGTCTGAAGCGATGGGGAGGGCTGGCTGGTGCGCATGGTGGGCAAGCGGGAAGGCACGGGTGGAGGTGGCATGGTGCCACGTCCGACGGACGGCGCGACAACGGAGGAGGGATTTGGGGTCGAGGCGAACTAGGATCTCCCAGACGACGATCTCCTCCGGAAGGCTGCCATCGTGGCGAAGAGGCACCGCTCCAGCCCTTGCGGCCTTGGCCATGGTCGCCGGCATCTTGGTTGTTGCTCCCTTCGAGGAACAAGATAAATTGTAGATTTGTGTTGGCGGCGGCGGCGAAGGGGAGCTGAGGAGACGATAGAAAGGGGAGAAATTGACTAAGATGGTTCTTTTGCAAGGTCTAACTCTGCAGGAGATGAGAGAATTCCTTATTTGGCCCTTCTGAAAAATATATTTCCTTATTGGGCCCCTAAACAAAATTTTCTTTGCTATTTAAGACAATCTCAAAATTTTATGCCCTATTTGACGTTTCCATCCATTTCGTTGCCGACTGCTACTTGAAAATATACAATTATCCTTAAAAGGAAACACTTATTGACAGAGCTAGATCTAGCAGACCTCCTGGTAGGGGATCCTAAACTAGGCGTCTAGGAATGACAGTAACAAAGACACGGTTTACCCAAGTTCAAGCTTTCTGAAGGGATAATACCCTAAGTCCCGCGTGTGTTTTATCCCGTTGGACCATGGAGAGAGTACAGGTTAACTACCAAGATATCATAACTTGTGTCTACCAGCATGGCCCTTTGATTAATATAGGATACTGGGGGTTCTAGGGTACAAGATCCTAGTTGGCTACACATGAGGAGGTAGATCCCTCCACGAATCCAGTGGCTTATCATGTACGCATGTCTTCTGAATCTTCCTTGTATACGTCATCGGTTGTCCGATGCGGCCAGGACGAAACCGACAAGGAGTCCTCAACCGGACCCATCACCAGGAGTTGACATGGTAATTAGTGGCCCCTTAGCCAGGACACTGTCTCTTATCTCTCTTAGAACTTCCCTCACTCTTTGGAAATGATGAGCTTGACGACGTCGAGGCATGCATCGGTGCGTCGCTCGAAGACCAGCAACGCAAAGCTGTTGTGGATGTCAAAGTGAAGAGGGCATGTCAGGCGTCCAATGGGATGCTGCCGATGAAGACCTGGCCCTGGCAGCCCCAGCAAGGTGCACGCGCTCTGTCGCCGGAGAACCGGTACTTCATGGACACCGTCAGGTAACTCTCGAGGCGCCTACTAGGCGGTCGATCCATAAATGATGGACGCATGTCGCGAGCACATGCCAGTCACCAATGCACATGGGCACACACATCTGGACCAGCAGCTCGCCTGCCGCCCCGCCATGCATGTGTGGCCGCGACGCGATATAGGTCATCCCTCACGACCATATCGCTACACATGCCACAGCCCCAGCAAGCCGCCCTTGTTGCTCTGCGGATGCTCCATGATGGCAAAAAGAACTGACGGGCTGGGCCAAAGTGCCAAATTGAACTGGACGGTAGTGCAAAAAACCTGACGGACTGGATGCCCCGTATAATAACTATGGATAGTTTCGTCCAAGCAACAAAAAACTTACAGGCTTTCGACAGAGCATGACAACCAACTGGCCGGAGATGCCAAATTGGGCATCAATTTTGGAGGGGTGTCACAATGGGAAGAAATTCATATTTTGGCCAAATAAGGAAGCGCATTTTTGAAAAGGCTCTAATAGGGAATTCTGTCACATAAGACTCCTGGTAAGCAAACGAAATAAATATTTCACTAACAACACAAAATGAACATGACCTTTGCACATGTGTCAGAACCAACGAATTTACAACCTTTCACAACGTACGGGTGGATTTTCTTAGCAAATTAACCATGCAGGATAAAAATGAGTGTGTGTAGTTTTCAATTTGCTGAACCGAAACGTAATGTGAATTATGAATTACACTTGTCTGTTTTTGTGTAGGTAGAAAATAAATTCATATCAATGTGTTCAATTAAGCTGATGTTCTAACTCCAAGTTTGATGAACACCTAAAGCATGAGCAACATATAGAACTATAGTATGAACGGGTCACAGAATGCACATGAAGTAGTCAGTTAGCAACATGAGATTGTACATACTAATATGACATATGGATCAAAGACCCCAAATTTGAATTTGAAACTGACAAGCAGAGGCAACTACTTCATGTGACTGTCGACAACATTCTGTTCTATTCTTCTATGGCTTGGGAGACTCATATTTCCGATCCTTCTGAGTCGATGTAATGTCTATATAATGTCATCTAAAAGATTGCTAGGTGATGGCAGCAGACAAAATCAAATGAGGTAATAATGTCTTATATTATGGGATGGAGGGGGAGTACTATTTTGGTATTCTTCAAGATCGACTTTCATAAAGCGTACGACACTGTCCACTGGTCCTTCCTTTGGGAAGTGTTGCTCAAGCGTGGGTTCGACCACCACTGGGTAGCTCGGGTCATGTAGTTGGTGACGAGTGGTCGCACGGCTGTAAACGTGAATGGGGAGATTGGACCTTACTTTTCCTGACTGGACAGGGAGTTCGGCATGGCGATCCGATTTCCCCATTTCTCTTCAACCTTGTGGTCGATGCATTAGCCTTGATCCTAGATTTGGCCAAAAAGGTTGGTCACATTAGGGGGATATGCCCCCATCTTGTGGCCAATGGAGGTCTGACTCACCTCCAGTATGCCGATGACACCATTATGATGGTGTGTGTGTGTGGGGGGGGGGGGGGGGGGTCTGACGAGGATATTCGGAATCTCAAATTCCTCCTCCTATGCTTTCAGGAGATGTCGGGCCTTACGATTAACTTCGCCAAAAGTGAGGTGATGGTCCTTGGATATTCCCAAGCCGAAGCCTAGAGAATCGTCAACCGCCTGAATTGTCGACTGGGGTCCTTCCCGACCACTTACTTAGGCATGCCTATTAGTGACACGCGTCTCCTGGAAAAAGACTTTCGCCCAATAGTCGCCAAACTCCAACCAAGGATGGAACCTTGGCAGGGGAGATGGTTGTCCAAGGCTGCGCGAGTGATTTTAATGAATTCCTCCCTCATTAGCCTCTTGATGTACCTCATGGGATTCTATAGTCTACACGAATCCCTTCACAAGGAGGTCACCAAGCTCCTCTCCAGATTCTTTTGGGCTGGAGAGAATAATAAACAAAAGTACCACATGGTGAAGTGGTCTGAGATCTGTAAGCCCAAGGACCAAGGGGGCCTTGGGGTCATCTCATCCAAGCGGATGAACATAGCCCTCCTCTCCAAATGGCTCTGGCGTATCCAGACCTGTGAGGGAGGCCTGTGGTTGGAGATTGTTTTCGCAAAATACCTTCGCGGACAACCGTTGGCCTTCGCCTCTCGCTCTCGAGGCTCCCAATTCTGGCAAACAGTGGTCCGGTTGGTGCCGATCTTGCGTATTGGGACCTCCATTAAAGTGGGCTCCGGATCCGGCACCCTGTTTTGGCTGGATAGGTGGGCCAGGAATCGGCCCTTTGCGGAGCGTTTTCACGCCTTATTCTCGATTTGTGACCACCCACGGCTCTCTATGGCTGTTGCTCTAACCGACTTGGGCGCTGCCTTCCGTCGTACCTTTGGGGCGACGGAACACGAGCAATGGGACGAATTGCTCTCGTGTATCGCCCTTCACCCCCCTCCCTTGAGCCCAATGTGCTCTCGTGGCACCTAGAACCAAGTGTAAAGTAGTTTGGGAAGTGTAGAACCCTTTGTCTCGGGCCGTGTTGTATATATTGAGGCAAAGCCTTGGTTAACAAGTTACAGAGAAGATCGAGAGAGGAGGAGATCGACCAGAACGAGGAGATCGACCAGGAGAGGTCGTTACAAGGGATAAAGAGAAGAAGAGATAGATACAAGTTTAAACACCTCTCCTATCCCTATACAATAATTCTAACACTCCCCCTCAATCTAAACCTCAAGCCTTGCTAAGGTTGAGATTGTACTTGAACTCATCCAATCTTCTCTTGGTCAAGGGTTTAGTAAACCCATCTGCAAGTTGATCCCCTGTAGGGATGAACCGTATCTCTAGTAGCTTTCGAGCTACTCTCTCTCTCTGACAAAATGAAAATCCACCTCAATATGTTTTGTTCGTGCATGGAAGACAGGATTTGCTGAAAGATAAGTTGCACCAATATTGTCACACCATAACTGTGCATCCTTCGGAGCTTTAATTCCAAGATCATAGAGTAATGTTTGTATACACATTACTTCAGTTGTGGCATTTGCTAATGACTTATATTCAGCCTCTGTACTTGACCTTGAGACAGTAGCTTGCTTCCTTGCACTCCATGACACAAGATTAGATCCCAGAAACATAGCAAAACCACCAGTGGATCTTCTATCATCAGCACACCCTGCCCAGTCTGCATCAGAATATGCAGTAACAAGCAAGGAAGAGGACTTGACAATCTGAAGTCCAAGCCCTTGAGAATACAGAAGATACCTTAGGATCTCTTAACTGCTGTCCAATGAGTAGTTCTAGGAGCATGCAAATATTGACATACCTTGTTCACTGAGTAAGAAATATATGGACGTGTAAGTGTTAAATATTGCAAAGCACCAACAACACTTCTATAATTTGTTGCATCTTCTCGACCAAGAGCTTCTCCACTATCAACTGTAAGTTTTTCTGAGGTGGAAATTGGTGTGCTGACTGGTTTGCAATTCTCCAATCCGAACCTCTTTAGAACATCAGTTGTATATTTTTCTTGTGAGAGAAGTATGCCGTCTCTGACTTGCTTTACTTCTATGTTAAGAAAATAGTGAAGATCACCTAGATCCTTGAGAGAAAATTCAAGTTTTAAATCCTTAAGCAAACAAGTTGTGGCCTCTTGACTTGAACTAGCAACAATTATATCATCAACATAAACAAGCACAAAAACAGTGATATTGCCTTTGCTATAAAAGAACAAGGATGTATCGGCTTTGGATTGTGTGAACCCAAGATGTTGTAAATGCATGCTCAACCTAGAATACCATGCTCTTGGAGCCTGCTTAAGTCCATATAATGCTTTATCCAACTTACATACATAATGTGGTGTGCTATGATTTTCATAACCTGGTGGTTGCCGCATGAACACTTCTTCCTCAAGAACACCATGAAGAAATGCGTTCTGAACATCTAGCTGTCGTAAGCTCCATCCTCTGGAAATAACAATGGACAAAACAAGGCGAATGGTAGTTGCTTTAACCACAGGACTAAAGGTACCATCATAATCAATTCCAAACCTTTGCTTAAAACCTTTTGCAACCAACCTTGCCTTGTACCTGTCTATACTACCATCAGATTTCCTTTTGATCTTGTATACCCACTTACAATCAATTATGTTAGCACCACGTTGCGGTGGTACTAGATGCCAGGTCTGATTTTTTATGAGTGCATTATACTCATTATCCATGGCTTCCTTCCAATCCTTGCTAGCAAGTGCATCATGCAAATTAATAGGTTCACTAGTAGTGGCAAGGAAAGCACGCTTAGTCGGATTATACTTTATTGTACCATCACTGTATTGTTTTTCTTTGATGATACCTGACTGAGACCTGGTGTGTCGACGAGGAGGTGAAGGAGCCACAAAAACGGCTGATGTTGATTGTGGCACAGGAGATCCAACAACTTCGGCGTCGTCCCCAGAAGATCCAGGTTGGTGGGGCTCCTGATCTGAGGAAGATGCGCGCAGCTCCTCGTCCTGGCGGCGCATCGGATCGGCCAGCGGGTCCCCAGACGACGTGGCAGCCAGGGAGTCGCTCCCCCTGCACCGTGCTCGATAGTCGTCTCGGATCGCGCAGGCAAGGATTGGCGTGACGTGCCGGGATTCGCGCCAGGGCCCACACCCGCACCTGGTCCGCTGTGGCCCGCCCGGTCGGCTTGGCGTGACGTGCCTGGACCCGCGCCAGGGCCCGCGCCTGGACCCACGTGGCCCACCTGGTCGGCTTGGCGTGGCTCGCCCGGGTCCGCGCCTGGACCTGCGTGTGGGCCGCTGTCGCTGTCGACCGCCAGGGGCAAATCTGCACGGGATCGCGTGCCGCTCTGCGCTGCATGTTGCTGTGGATCTGCTTGGGATCACGCATTGACAGCCGGGTCATCCTCAGATACCGTGCCTGGTTTGTCCTGTGTACACATAAAATGACGAGTAGAATATGTACAAGAGCCATTAGAGACGCAGTTTTCTGTGGATTTTTGCACATGATCATGATCATTTAATTCACCCCCGTGATCAGGATGTATAGAATAGTCTGGTAGGAGTGCAATTTCTGCACGAAGCAAGGCGCCAGCATTGGGATGAAGTAGTGAAAAGGGGAACAATGTTTCATCAAAGATAACATCACGGGAGATATATATGCGTCCAGTAGATGGTTCAAGGCATTTATATCCTTTATGAAGATTACTGTACCCAATAAACACACATTGTGTGGAGCAAAACTCTAGTTTATGATGATTGTATGGACGTAGGTTGGGGTAACATGCACAGCCAAATTTTTTGAGAGAGTTGTAGTCTAGCTTTTGATGATACAATTGTTCTAAAGGAGTGGAATTGCCAATGACCTTACTGGGAAGACGGTTGATAAGATATGTAGCTGTGATGAAGGCATCATCCCAATACTTAAGAGGCATAGATGCATGAGCTAAAAGGGATAGACCAACTTCGACGATATGACGGTGTTTGCGTTCAGCAGAACCATTTTGCTGATGAGCATGAGGGCAAGACACATAATGAGTGATCCCAATGCTACAGAAGAAGGAGATGAGTTTTTCATACTCCCCTCCCCAGTCACTTTGCACTGAAATAATTTCCCTATCAAAGTGGCGCTCAACTAGCTTCTGAAACTCTTGAAAGATGGAAAAGACTTCAGATTTATACTTACGCAAATAAATCCATGTGAACTTGCTGTAATCATAAATGAAGCTAACATAATATATTTTTCGACCAAAAGAATCTCGAGCATGACCCCATACATCACTGAAGATCAATTGTAATGGGGCATGAGACACACTAGTAGACTTAGGATAGGGAAGCTGATGGCTCTTGGCACATTGACATGCTTCGCAAACAGACTCATTATTTGAACTATGTGACAAAGGAAGTTTGTCTTTATTGACTACTTGCCTAACTATGACTGATGAGGGATGTCCTAATCTTTGATGCCACCGCTCGAAAGAGGGCTTGATAACGCAGTAGACTCGACGATGCTTGTTGCTAAGAGCTCCGGAGGAGATGGGGTAGAGGCCACCAACGCATCTACCGTGATAGAGAGGTGCCCTCGTTGCCCGATCCTTAATGAAAAAATAGCGAGGGTGAGTTTCAAAGAAAACATCATTATTGGTGGCTAAACGAGACATAGAGGCAAGGTTTTTGTCAGCTTGAGGAACATGGAGAACATCCTTAAGAACAAGATCACATTGAAGAGTAGGGGAATTAAGCGAAACTTGACCAATGTAACAAATATCCATACCTTTACCGCTGGCTGTGTGGATCTGGTCATTGTCATGATACGTCTCGTGTACGGCAAGTTGCTCTAGCTCATTGGTGACATGATCGGTAGCATCGAAGTCAACGTACCAGACGCTGTCCCCACCTTGCTCGCGCATAGCAGCTGCAACCAGTTTGGAATCAGGGATGAAGTTTTCATGGTACCGATGCCAGCAGTCGATGACCTCATGACCGGCCTTCTTGCAGAGTTGACACCGAGGGCGAGGACGCGAAGAGGAGTTGCGGCGGCCAGTGTTGGAGTTGAAGCCACCACCCCCCTGGTTGTTGCCGTAGCCGCCGTGGTAGTTGTTGCCGTAGCCGCCACCAGAGCGGGCACCGTCGCCCGAGGAGGCACCACGGTCGCGTCCGCCACCGCGGTTGGTGCCCTGGTGACCACGGCCACGGCCACGTCACCGGGAAGCGGAGTATGCAGAAGATTGCCGAAGATCGCCACCGTGGAGGAGGGTGAGGCGGGCATCGAAGCTGAGCAGCTGGCTATGTAGCTTCGGAACCGTGATAGGTTCCACTCGTGCCGCCACCGCAGAGACGACTGGATTATATTCCATGTCGAGGTCAGCAAGAATTTTGGAGACAATCTCCGGGTCAGAGAGCGCCGAGGCGGTGCAAGCAACTTCATCGGTGAGGGTTTTGATCTTGCCGAGGTACTCTCCCATGGACATGTTACCTTTTTTAAGGTTGGTGAGCTCGATACGGGTGTTGATCGCCTGCGCCTGGCTCTGGGCGATGAACATGCCGTTGATGGCGCGCCACACCTCGGCCGGCGTCTGGAGCGTGGCCACCTGGGACAGAATCTCGCGGGAAAAGGAACTCATCAAGAACCCTTGAAGTTGTTGTTGCGCATACCAGAGGGTGCGGGCGAAGTTGACGACTTGCTCTTCTTTGCCCTCCTTGGTGATGGTGAGGGTGGCCGGCAGTGGCGGGCTCGTGGCATCAAGGTGGTGCTCCATCTGGGCACCCTTGATCTGGGGAAGCACGATGGCTTTCCATAGGAGGAAGTTCCCCCCCTCGCCAGCTTCTCCTGTGGTGGCGATCCGAGGAAGGTGTTGGTGGCGGTGGATGAAGAAGCAAAGGTGGAGGAGGAGGTGGTGGTGGTGATCGCTCCCATGGTGCTGGGTGACATGGAGGCGGAGGTGGTGGACATGGCTCGGTCGCGAAGGTAGCTAGATGCGATCTCTTTTGATCTGATGAGGAAGAGACTCTGTTACCATGTAAAGTAGTTTGGGAAGCGTAGAACCCTTTGTCTCGGGCCGCGTTGTATATATTGAGGCAAAGCCTTGGTTAACAAGTTACAGAGAAGATCGAGATAGGAGGAGATCGACCAGAACGAGGAGATCGACCAGGAAAGGTCATTATAAGGGATAAAGAGAAGAAGAGATAGATACAAGTTTAAACACCTCTCTTATCCCTATACAATAATTCTAACACAAAGTGCCCGGTTCTCAACTAGGTCCCTTTACCAGGCGATTGTCCCTTCGCGGGGACCAGTAGAACTAGCGGTTCTTTGGGAAATCAAACTCCCATTGAAGATCCGCATATTTCTTTGGCAATGGGTCGGAGGACGCCTACCTTCGGGTACGGAGGTCTAGAAACATAATGGACCTGGGAACGGTCTGTGCCCCATCTGTTTGGTCCCGGAAGACTGCAACCACATCTTCTTTCGATGTCCGGCGGCTCAATTCCTTTGGAGTTGTTTCCAGGAGGTGGTTGGTGGCAACTGGTGTCACGACAACCTCCCGGACCTGTTTGAGGAGGTCCTTAGAATTCCCGGTCCCAGGCGCCCACCCATCTGGGTGGCGCTGGGTACCCTCGCTTGGACGTTATGGTGTTGCCGTAATAAACTTGTCATCGAAAGTGTGATTCCATGTCGTGTGACTAATGCAATCTACAAAATGTGTGGCTTCTTACAACTTTGGAGACCGCTTAGCAAGCAGCGTGACCGAGACGTCATCAACAACATCATTGCGGGTTTCCGTTCCTCGGCCTTGGCTTTTGCTCCACCACCACCACCGCTGCCACCTCCTCCCGAGCCGGATTAGCCTTTTTTTAGCTTTGTTTGGGGCTTGTCTTGCTGTGCCCCTAGCACGACTTTATGACTTGATTGCACTATGTCCTGACTTGTTGGATGCTTGGTTTGTTGCTTTATAATATAAAGCGGGGGAAACCCTTTTTCTTAGTACTATTTTGGTGATGTGCTGAGTTGCAGATGAAAATGGAGTGTTTAACGCTACAAAGCACCAGTTAGTTTCAGCGTTGTTTCTTCTCAGATGTCATTGCAGACAGAAACATGCATATATACTATCAGACCTGCAGTGAATAAGAACATGAATGGTTAGAGCATGCTCATCCCACAATGATCAGAATGGAAACGCTGGAACAGATGCAAACTATCATCACATGTTACTTTTGAAGAGGGTCAATATATCTCTTTCTGACCTAGCCACCAACACACCATCTTTTTCTTTTCCTACTGCTTGTAACTGAGAATGTTCTAGTGAGTGGCTTATACTCCGTGTGACATATATATGATTGTAATAAAGAACGTGGGTGACTGAATAAAATCTGCAAAGGTTTTGCCTCGGCATTCACCATATACATTGTTGGCCCAATAATTTAAAATAACTATGTTCTATATTATCGGTGCCAAAACCTAAGATATCATGTGTTTTTGCAGTGTCAAATAGATACTAATTGTGAATTCCCAAAAAAATCAGCCCTAAAATGCCATCTTGAATTTCACATCTCAACATTACTCAAAACAATGTAAACTGAGTCACAATGAACAGAGGTTTGGTTTGCTAGTCCGCCATAGCTAAACGGTATCAACTGCTCATGAGTATTTTTCCAATATAGCTAATCCCTTGGTAGAATATTACTTCCAGATTCATAATGGAAGTTTTCCTGACATTTCAACTAGAGCCTGAGCTGATAATGCAGATGATGGAGATGCTGAGCGACTTAACAAAGACACGTGAACAAGATGTGAAGCCGAATGGGGCCATTTAGCGCCATCATCAAATGAAGGATCTGTTCCTCCAAGTGAAGGGAAGACTGTAGCATCAGCGGTATTCAACATTTTTTACCCTTGTTGGTACCAATTTGTGAACTATGAGCTTGTATTTAATTTGACATGCTGACTTGTGTACGTCACCAACAAGGAAAGTAGAGTAGGGCCCTGATAATTGAATTCAGCTACTGAAATGTCACTAGTGCCAGGTAGCAACGTAATACTGCATGCAATGATCTCAAAGACAGATATAACCTGGCATTCCATGAATCCCCTGCAACTCTCTCACCCACTAGTCAATATTCCAACATGTTTGAGTTCAATGTGATTGATTACATCTCCATGATCAGCTTTGTTACATAGCATGATCCAATCAACACATGTATCTCAGTTGAGGAATAGACAGAGGATGTAAGCATACACACTGCACAAGCACATGCCACCCAGACCCCAGCCCCATGGCGACAGCCGTTCAGCTCGCTCTGCTGCAGCCAAAGAGCACCAAAATCCGAATACAGTTTATGTTGAAGAGACTTCTTGATCAATCTCCAGTTTCATATAGCAGATATGCCTGCTGGATCAACTGATCTGGATGATGAATTTACTTTTACAATTTACTTCAAAACTCTGAACAAATGATCGGAGTGACTTTACCCTTGCTTCTACAGCCGTGCTATCACACAACAGTGCAAAACCTTTTTGGCATCAGCATTCACAAATATGTACTCCCTCCGTCCGAAAAAGCTTGTCCCTCAAATGGATGTATCTAGAGCTTTTTCGGACGGAGGGAGTACTTGGTAGTTAGTACAGCCTGGATGTGGATGGATGGTCACCAGGCAATTTATTCATGGGGGCATGTCCATATGGATGGCAACAGCCAATACGATCTGATACGCTTCATGATTTTCCAGGACCCTGCAGATCACCCTGAGACATTATATTTCCTAAACACTGGTAGCCACGGTAGACATGGGTTACAGCACTAGGGCAATTTTGACCCCT